>NC_065529.1:24438704-24460208 GCF_006386435.1 Epinephelus moara
TTTCAGACTGATAGGTTTAACGTTATCTCCGTTATTAGAACCAAACGACAGCCGTTGCTGTTTTGGAGCTGAAGGACCAGCGTTCCAAAAGTAACGGAAGTAACTGATGTCTTGTTTGAAAATGTACTCAAGTATTTGATTACTCAAACAGCAAACTAACGCGTTAGGTTACTCGTTACTGCAAAAACTAATCAAAGTACTTTGTAACGCGTTATACCCAACTTCGGTGGTATGCACGAGTTGTGTGAGAGTTTGTAAACAGATGTTTTGATATAGTTTTGCTGTTGTTAAACCTGGTCCAGAGTCAGTCAATAAATCAATATATTGATTCAATTTTGCTGGCATGTGAAAAAAATCATGTACAAGTTTTGTTTTTATTCTGGCAACACATAAATTAACAGACCAATCCTTAGGGAAAGTATAAAAAGTTTTTATAACAGATGCTTGCCAATGCATGCAGTACACTCAAATTTCTGAGTATGCAAAAATGATGCTCCTCATCTTTCTATTACTACAACAGGTGGTGGCAGATAATTACCCCTGATTTGTTGTCAAGAAACAATATTATTGTCCGCATAAAGCTGTGGTAAGCAAAGATACTGTGGGTCAGCCAGTAGAGCCAACGTGTTCTCATCCCAACTCGTGAAACACCGACACATTGTGGACCTAAACATCAAAATATGACGCGTTAGGTACCCTACTGCTTTGGTTTTAGATGCTAATAGATGACATCTAATTTGATGCTTGTAACATGCATTGTGTCTTTTCAAAATACATTTCTGCTTTCAAAGGAAATGTACAGTTTATGTATGTTACATGGATATAGTCTTTTTCAAAATAAACTTACAATGTAGGTAAAACACTTCATTTTTGCGTTTTTTTAAATTAAGTTTAGGCAACAAAAGTCCCTGGTTAACTTTAGAGAAAACATCATGGTTTGGCTTAAAATAAGGATGGGTCTTACTAACGTAATGTAACACCACATGACGTCATATGACATAGGTTATTACGCTAGCATGCTATACATACTAGCATACTACGTTGTTAATAAAATAACTCTGAACAGCTGAAATGAACAGTGACATGTCAAAGTATCCTTGGGCAAGATACTGAACCCCAGATTGCTCCTGGCTGTGCCATCAGTGTGTAAGAGCATGTAAATGGTTAACTGAGTAGGAGTTGGCGCCGTGTAGGTAGCCTCGGCCACCAGTGTATGAATGTGTGAGTGAATGCACTACATGAATGTGACAAGTAGTGTAAAAGCATTTTGAGTGGTATGAGGACTAGAGAGGTACTATACAAGTGCAAGTCCATTTACCATTCACCATCCATTTAATGTATGTCCAAAATCTCTCCCCATTTGCTACCGCCCGAACTACATTTACTTTCTGCCATTTTATTTCCATGTCCAAATTTTGTTGAAAGGACATGCACTACTATTTGTGAAAAATCCCATAATGCAATGCTTGTCCTTGGCTCCTGATGTAACAGACATGTAAATTACAGTTATGCAACACTGCACCTGTCAGTGGTGACACAAAATGATAATGATGCATAAGTGTCCAAATCTCAGTTTTCCATTCACTAAGTAACTTAGTGACTCCTGTATGAATAACGAACCAATTTCACAGACCCAGCTTTATTCGGACACTGTTACATATTCAGGAATAATCGTGAAAGCAAGACAAGGTTTTTTCCCAACTTCCTGTAGAATTGACAAGCAAACACTCTATAGCATCAAATATTGTACCTTGATGGCTTGTGCTGTGGTTGTGGAGCTGCTCATCACCATGCTGGTTGTTTTTATGCCCACATGGATGCATCAGATTACAGACATCTGGTTATTTATGGATGGGCAGCTGAACATGCAAATCTCAGTGTTGTGAAGTAAAGTTAACTGATCACGCTGCCTCTCTCCAGCTCTGTGAAGACTGCAGTGTGTTATTCATGAGCAGACATCATCTCCGATACAACTCCTGACATCACTCGCTGTCTCCTTTTGTGTTTCTCTCTCTGTCTTGTGCTTTGTGACACATCTCCTCAGGGTGAAGCATCCCAATATTCTCCAACTGGTGGACGTCTTCGAGACCAAAAAAGAGTACTTCCTCTTCCTTGAACTGTGAGTTCAGATGTCTGATGAGCTGGGGGAAAAGGCTCTCTGCCTGTCTTTGCGGTAGCTCGGGCCTGCTGAACTGTATATGTTGATTATAGACTCGTGGGGAATGAGCTGTTGTAGCCTGAGGCCCTGTAGATATGAGAACAGCTCTGAACTCCACTCATTTGGTATTCAGATATGATTGCCTGCTAGCTGCTCCATTCTCATCAGCATGTGTTCTTGGGGAATTTGATGCATTTCCATGGGTATACTAAATGCTAGATACTCGTCTTGTCCTTCGAGGACACTTGATTTGTGGGTTTAGGAATTCTGATGAGAAAGAAAATGATGAAACACAAGAGAAATGTCTGTGGGGAAATTATTAAAACCATTTCTTTTTGACAGGTGGGGTGTGTTGAGTAATCTTGACAAAAAAAACCCAGTTGTTCTTGGAATAATTAATATTTCACTATAAATATGCAATGTAAAATTACAATTAGATGTCTCTATATCACCAGATCTCTTTATTTCTTGCCTTTGCCTGGGTAGCTGTAGCAGTAGAAAGCAGATGAAAACATGGGAAGAGAGTGGGGGATGACAGAAAGGTTCCCAGTGAGATTTAAACTGATAACATTTCAGTGCAAATCTTCATATGCTGAGACATGTTACTCATCATGGACCTTCCTCTTCCACAGTGCAACAGGCAGAGAGGTATTTGACTGGATCCTGGACCAAGGCTACTACTCAGAGCGGGACACCAGCAACGTGGTGCGCCAGGTGTTGGAGGCTGTCGCGTACCTCCACTCCCTGCATATCGTTCACAGAAACCTCAAGGTAACAAGCTACAGTAGTGCAGGACTTGTACGCAGAAGTAAACAAGACATTTCACTCTTAAAGATACAGTTGGTAAATTTTATAATAATAACTTTTCGTCAAAATTGCTGAAACTTTTACTATATTCTGAAAGAAGTACGTGAGACAATTAAATTTAGTCCAGTTCTAGTAGATAGTTAGAAATGTCTTTCCACCTGAAAACCACCAAAACCCATCCTACTGTTCTGCAGTAGAATCCACAAGACTCTGCTCTATGAAATTAATTTCACTTCAACCAAACAACCTGCCTGTAGTACACACAGCCGATTGTCTAGATCAACGGAGCAGTGCTGGTGTCACACTGTGATGGCTGCGTAAAGTGTGCTGTTGTCAGCTGACAGATCTCTTACTAGCTGGACCAAAATTTCACTTTTTCAATGTCATGAGTTTGGCATTTTTATTAAACAGTGTGTTTCATCTGATTATACTGCAAGGAATTATTGTCTGAAGGGTTATTAATTTAAGATCATAAACTGGCAGATAATGATGGCTCACACAGCGCTTCCAGTAAAGTTCGGACAGAAGAGTTACGTTATGTTATTTTTAGCCATGATGTATCTGAGCTCATTTTCATTTTTATGGATGGCGATGTCAGCCTGTCTGTCAGTCCACTTTGGTCCAGACTTTAATATCTCAACAACTATTGGATGGATTGCTATGGAATTTTACACAGACATACATGGTCCCTAGAGAATGAATCTGACTTTAGTGATCTCTTGACTTTTCCACTAATAACAGAAATAAGAACAAAATAGTGTTTCTTCAAAAATCCTAATTTATTCGTAGATCATTATCACTACTTATGTTGTTGTAATATGAAGAATAAAGAAGCAATTATTTTGTTCCCATTGCAATTATTATGGCGAGTGAAACAGTGTAATCCAACTGAATGAAAAATTAGTTGAGAAATAAAAGAAATAAAACATAAAGGGACTCGTAAACATTTTTAATTTTAGTTTTACTGTATGCCACTGAAGAGGTTTTGAAAGCACAGATGGCTATTGCGTGCATCATTGTGATGAATAAAGTGACATAACATTGCTTACTATTACATATGGAAAACATAATGACCGTAGGATATTCAACATGTCCAGTTTTAAAAGAGACATAGTCCTGCTGCTGAATTCTGAATTCATTTGAAACTCTGCACATAACAGACAACACTTAGTTTGCTCTGAGGAAAGCACTCTACAATTCATAAACTGTTAGTGAGTTATATCGCGTGGAGCTTGATAGTAGTAGTGTAGAGGCACGGTTGGATTACTGAACAGGCCTAGGGGCCCACAGTGTCACAGGGCCCCCTGGACTTCACTTCACTCAGGAAGAGACTCAAAATGATCACAAAGAGAATCAAACCACAAAAAGATGCATAATGACTACAAATAGAAGCTGAATACCCGTGTGCAGGAGAGGCAGCAGGGCCCTTTGTATATCTTTGCCCAGGGGCCCTTTGTCTCATAATTCACACATGTGTAGAAGTAGTAAATGTTATTGGCCATGACTGTCACAACCTCTAACACAACTACCTGTAATATAGGATAATATTTTCTTTATAATCCCCAAATTCAAGTGTGCCACATGGTGCACCAGGGGAGCTTGCCAAAAGTACGCTTGGCACATCCCCAGCACACTGGGCAGGACACGCCTGACTGTGATCTGCACTGCCACGTCACAGGGTTCACGCAGATATAACCCTCAGTACAGATTTAAGATGACAAACTAGTGTTGGAGGAAAAGGTCATTGTCATATGATTACTATTAATGGCAAAAACTGTATTAGCCTCTCCACCTTGCTGCTGAGGGATGGGATGGGACTGTAAGCTTACATGAAAACTAATGCATTAATTGTCAGACTTGTTTGAAGTATTTCGTTTTTGTCCAATCACTTTACAATGACAAAATTACACTGAATGTCTCTCGTTTTATTTCTTTTATTCTTCAGTGGATAATTAAACTTTTAGATGTCTTCAGTCTTCTCATTATATTTCTGTCAGAAAATGACCTCACAACTGAAATTCAACCTCCTAAACGGTCACCAGATGATTAACTCTGAAAATCAAAGACCGTAATTATGAATATTACATTAAGTGCTCTCATTGTAATATGCTACTTTATAGTTGGAGAACTTGGTTTACTACAACCGCCTGAAGCACTCTAAAATAGTCATCAGTGACTTCCATCTTGCCAAGCTGGAGAACGGACTAATCAAAGACCCCTGTGGGACGCCAGAGTACCTGGGTGAGAACAGAAATTTACTAAGTGGCAAATAAGACATTGTGGAGAATAGGATGTGGCAGCTTGTTGTGGCTTTCAGACTCACAGAGATTTTGATGATGTTTTTCTGTACTCGTGTGCAGCTCCAGAGGTGGTTGGCAGACAGCGATATGGCCGGCCTGTGGACTGCTGGGCAACAGGGGTCATCATGTACATACTGTAAGTTGTGACATAAAACATACAGAGAGAAGATCATTATTCTAAACATAAGATAAGGTTGTTTTTCCTAATGCTCTGCATCACTGGCTCCCAACTGGTGGGTCTCTGTCTAAAAGTGGGACTCAAGTGACTTGCAAATGTGTCAAGTTTGTATAAAACACACTTTATTTTTAAGTACAGTGAATTTCTGGCACAGAGCTTTCATTTTAAAGTGCTGTCTCCTGTTGTAGAGTGAATGAATAACAGACAGCTACTTGGCAGACACAGCAAACTAGCTCGACAACATGGCCAACACAAGTATGACGCTGGATGTATTTAACTGTGTGGATCTTGAACTAATGACCGAGGAGAAATTTTGGACCCCACGGCTGGACCAGTTGGGAACCACTGTGCTACATGTTATTTAAAGTCACTTGGTGGCTTCAGACTGATAGCTGATATTGGTAAAGACTGTACATTACATAGTAGGCCTTGTTTAAATATGTAGATTTTTTTGACTCCTGATGTTCTTTTTTCCTTTGCTACCTAAGGCTGTCAGGCAACCCTCCTTTCTACGATGAAACTGACGACGATGATTATGAAAACCATGACAAGAACCTTTTCCGAAAGATCCTGGCAGGCGATTATGAGTTTGACTCTCCATACTGGGATGAAATCTCCGATTCAGGTAGCTTTAAGGATAAAGTCAACACTGTGAATGAACACAATGACAGCTCGCTGGGTAAACATTTCAAAATCAAAGGAGTTCCTCCTTTCTTACCCGTAGAGTGGCCTCACACATCATATTTATATCCATCAGGAGAACAAACCCTTTTTTTGTTGAGTTTCTTCTGTGTGATTTTTCTCTGACAGCCAAGAGTCTGGTTGCTCGTCTGATGGAGGTGGATCAAGACCAGAGACTGACAGCCCAGGAGGCTATAAACCATGAATGGTGAGCCATGGAGCTTTGATATATTGTGCAGACTATTTAAACCAGAGCAGTGTGATCAGACTGTATTCATGTGATCAAACCAACTGCAAAAGGGCAGACTTTAACTCTTGCTTGATATGTCTCTTAAAATCATGTTTACATGCACAAAAAAATAAAGTTTTTGCCCTTATTCTGAAAAGACAAACTTCCTACCAAGCTGTTCACATGGCTAATAAAAATGAATATTCCACCAACGCAGCCCTGCATCTTGATTCAGTTGGGCGGGGATGGTCACCTCTTGGCAATGCCACTGTTAAAAAGACACGTGTTAATCACTTTCTCAGTTTGACTGTTGGCACTGCCTAGGTGCTACTGACAGAGGCACTTCCAGCAAACTGTACATTTTGAACATGCATTGTTTCTCACAGGGACAAAAACTAAGAGGAAAAAGGCCCACGCTGAAAAATAATCAGAATAATCCTTAAAGGTTAAACAGTTCCTGCAGAAGTTTGCCAGTCAATAAAATGAACAACAAATTGAGCAATATTGTGTGCAGCAGCCTGTGGCACCCAAAGATAGGGGAAGCATAAAGCTCTGTTGTGAAGTTGTATTTTTCCCATTTCCTACAACAGGATCTCTGGCGGTGCAGCTTCAGATAAGAACATCAAGGAAAATGTGTGTGCACAAATAGAGAAGAACTTTGCCAGAGCTAAATGGAAGGTAAGCCCTTTTGTTCTCTCTTCCAGGAAGGTCTTCTTCACAACGTTGAACAGCAGTTGTCCTTGAACGTGGAAGTATACTAGTGCAGTGTTGCATAACAGTTAAGGCAGTTCAATAAGAGTTGATGTTCCCTGAGCAAGTTTTCAGGTTACAGCACCTGTTTGACTTCAGTCTGTTCTTTCTCCTCCTACAGAAAGCTGTGCGGGTCACCACCATCATGAAGAGACTGAGAGCACCTGAGCAGAAGGACTCGAGGGCAACCAGCCCCGCAGACGCCACAGCTCCCCAGGCTGCCACCGACCCCTCTGCACCCTCATCTGCCGCAACACCCGAGGAAGTGCCCGCTGCCGTCACAGAGCTCCCTGCTGGGGCGGAGATAAGCCAACCGGCGCCGGAGGCTGGAGCTGGGGCAGCAGCCTTGGTTGCGGAGCCACAGCAGCCGAGCCCTGCCCCGCAGGAGGCAGAGCCTACATCGCGTTGTAACGGAGAAGCTTCAGCTGCTCTCCATGCAGCCACTGAGGCCGGGGACGAGCAGGGTTAGACCCCACCACCCCTCCCCGTGTGACCTCTGCAGTCCCCACCAACTCCTGCACACTGTACATTAGCTGCTAGCATGGTGACACTGACTCTGCTTCTCTCTCACTTGCAGCATTAGTATCATCTCATGGAGGCTGTGTGCTACCTTTCCTGAGTGCTGCGTTGCATTGGCTTTCTTTTTACATGTATTGTGTCTTTTTTCACTGACCCTCCGGCATTTTGTGTCAGATTATAGAAACCAAGTCTATCTCTGCACACTTGAGTTTTAGGGGCAAAAACAGATTTGCTGTCAAGCTGTGGCTTACAGCTAAAGTCATCTTTCTTAGTCTTCTCTTCGCGATAAGAGAATATAGGAAGACATAATTGTGCTGAAAATGGCTTTGATTCCGTTTTAATGAGCTGACTTGGGAAACTTCTCTCTGCCACTCTTGCAATTAAAAGTATTTGTTCTTAGAATCAGTAGAAAAGTTTTGCTTCTGAAATTTTGACCTTGTACCGTGATACTCAGTAAGTGCTGGTTCTCGCACATGGAGATGATCACATATTCCTGCCACAGGGGAAATATGGTCCTTATCTGTTCTTGTCTACACTAACCAGTTATTGTACGTCAAACAATGCTGAGATTGGTGACTGGGAGTTATTACGCCCAGTACTGTGTTTTGAACTTGGCAGCTTCACACATAAGCACACACACCGACACTATGTTCCTTTGCTAACTTCCTGCTCAGGAAAGAACCTCATAGCTGTAAGTGTAAAGATTCTGTATATAGAGACCTTTGTAGAAGTAGCCAAAACAGCATGCATTCTCACTTTTTGCTGTTCATTTTACATTTACAGCCACTTGGTGGATAAAGACGCGCTGCCGCCAAACTTCGTATTATCACAGGCCACAGCACTCTTGCCTCTTGCCATAAGCCACGCCGAGGCTAATGTTCTTTTCAAAAGCACACGAGACATTATGCTGTCTAGTACCACCCTTCATTTAGCACCCCTGCTGTCAGTGTAAGTTGTATGAAAACAGTCTTCATCACATAGCGGTTCTATGCATCCAAATTAATTTGTAGCTTTTCTTTTTTAGAAACTTCATGACATTTTTATTCATTGCGTTTTATTTATTGATTTACTCATTTATTTTTGCTGTATATCGGTCTACTTGTATCTGCTCTGGTTCAATGTCCTTTCTGTTAGGATATCGACTCAAAATGCCACATATGTCTTAATATTTGGTTGTAATTGTAAAACAAAATGTGCATTAACTGACCACATGCAGCTTTCAAGGGAAGATATGCTTTATTTTGACTTTGTGGTAACTAGGGTCATCTTCAACAATTCAGCTTTGTTGACCTGTATTGAACTGAAAAATGTATAAAGCATATATCTGACATTTCTTAACTTATTTATTTATTTATTTATATTTTTTATTGCCGTATCTCTTTGCTTTCTGTTTTGTTGCTGTTTTTTAATGTGTTTATTCCATAGATTTTCCTCCTTATACTTGATAAACAGTAATAACAATCTTTCCTTTCCTGTCACTGGTCCCCTCGAGCATTAATAATGAGCTACAGACAGAGTTCTCTGTAATCACTCTAGAGGAAATCGAGCAATATTCGAACGGCTGCAGAAACTGTGATTCCTGGTGTCCTTTCGATAAAGTCCATGTCCCTGTAAGTAGAAGTCTATAGTCCTCGCCAGCTGTCAGGCCCATCAGGGCTGCTCAACAAACACACGGCTGCTGTCAGATAAGTGTGTGTGTGTGTGTGTGTGTGTGTGTGTATGTGTGTGTGTTGGGGGAAGGGTGAATACATCATATTTGCTCTTCTGGCCTGTGAGTCCCCACACGACTGCCTGTGCTACTGAATCTCGAGTTTTCATCCCCTGGTCACATAAAGCAACCCTGTGTCTTAGAAATTACATTTATATGTCACTAAACTGCTTAATTAATTATGTTAAATGGTAGTAAGTCACAACAAGTGGATGCTGTATTGTAAGATTGCCTATTTTGATGGAAAACAACTTTCAGTGAACACTTTGCTGATATGTAAATCATCAAAGGTTATGATGTTGTAACCCTAGTTCTATTAGCACAGTCGCAGCCCTCCACCAGACACTACTGGTAATACTGTAATCCAATCGCGAGCACACTTTCATCCACTGAAATTTGCAGAAACGTAGCTGGCCAATAGGGACGTGCCTACCTGAATGTGTGCGGAGCCCACAGTATATATAGGAGCCACTATCCTACACCCTCCTCAGCGAGCAGCATAGGAGACTACATAGACAACAGTTACAATGTTGTAACTTTTGTTCTATCTCACGCATGCCCCACCCTCTATGGGTACATTTGGTTGCGACATAACATTGACCCACCCAGCCACACTGATACCGACCAGCTAAAGGTTAGCCGCCTACTTCTTTGTAACCTAGGCCACCTCAGTGAGGAAGTAGAGAGCCCCAGCCAACTCAGGTGGTAAACAACCAAGGTGATTGGAGCCATTGGCCCAGCCTTGCAGAGGTCGACAGACAGTGAGCAGTCGCTGTAACTGAAGAGTTAAAAGGAAAGCAGATACTCTTCCTATGTATACTGGGGGCTTGGCACATATTCAAGTGGGCATGTCCTGATTGGCTGGATACATTTATGCAAATTTCAGTGGGCAGATGTGTGCTTGGGATTGGAGGACAATATTTCCAATAGAGTTCAGTAGAGGGCGGAGCATTTTAGCGAATTGCCAGATACGTTTATGAGCAACATTTCCTCATAATGTTGATAGAAACCATAATTAGTTGTATATAAACTTAATTTCTAGGAGACGGGGCTGCATAAAGACAGCAGCCACATTGTCGATGCGATTATTAGATGATGAAATAAAAGTATAATATGTTATGGCTCGTGCACGGCCACTTTGTCTGACTCTTCCCAATCTGTTGTCAAGAGTTAACTGTGAACACCTGTGAATTTATATGAAAATGTGCATTTCCGATAAAAAAAAAAGGGGCTTTGGAGAAAACTGATTTATAATCCGTAGAATCTCAAGTTTGACTTTGTTGTCACAGAGTCTTTTATTTGTACATGTTTCTCCTTTTAATTTGTGCTAAGGTAGATTGGTAGACACACCAATCATTCAGATTATACCACTATATCATTTCTTACATTGTTTAAGATGAATATTTTAATGAGAGGCTTAAACATATTATCAGAGATTTTTATGTGAATAAATTATTTCATGTAGTTCGTTCTCTTTGTTTAGATGGCAAATAAATACTGTTTGAAACACTGTTACACAGTTTAAAGCAATGCTTTTTTCCAATACATTTCTCACTGTATTTAGTATTCCATGTCTGTTCATTTTGCCATGCACTTACAGGTGTATTTGTAGATGTGATGTTTGCCAGGACCAGTGGTCACCTGTAGGTCCTGTCTTGCATTTGTGAGCTCTGTACCGTTCTTCTTGACTGAGTTGATGACTTTGATGGTAATAAAATTCGAATTCATCTGTAATCCTCATCATTTTCTCTTCTTCATAGACAGTCTGTGGACAGAGGGCGTGTAGCGTCCTTCAAAAAATGATGGCTCTATTGACGATCGCCAGGATTATTTAGAGAAAATGTGGGAAACAGCCTGCGTCATCACACTCTGCTTTCCCCCTAACCCGGAGGAGAGCATCTGTGTTGCACGCTCTCAATTAGCACAAGCTTAGCAACCATCCTGGTGGGGTGTGAACTCGTGTTTGAAAAATCCCAGCAGTGCCATTTGGTGACACTTTCCAAGACACTTGAATTGCGTCTTGTTGGAATACTAAAGCAGAGAGCTCACTTTCTGGGCTCTCTGGGGGTTTCAATAGGCTCTCCTCCTGGGAGATATTCTCTTTTTTATGCCTATTGTACAATGGTATGCAGCCATCCATACACTCATCGGGGCTCAGGGGGATCTTAACTTTGTTGCTGGATGACTTCATTAAGAATGGTAGGGTTGGAGGAGTGTCAGTTTCCTGTTTCTCTCAACCAGCAATCCAGAGATGAAAGGCTACTGATCAGAGCCTGTCCTTGCCGGGAGGAAAAGAGAGTTTTACAAAATATCACATCCTCCTGGCAAAAGCAAACTCACACACTAACTGAACTAAAATAGACACATTGTGGACTGAGTTATGTAGTGCAATCGATACAGAAATACTTGAGCAACAGCAAGCAAGAATGGATCTACTTACACATCTCATTGAGTTTAACACAGCTCTGCTTGTAATATGTGTTTCCATACACTTCTATTGATGTTTCTAACCCAATCAGACATCAGATGCAGAGTGATGACAATGTTCCAGGAGAAGAATTATGACAGTGATGAATGGATGTAGTGTGTGTGGCATTGATTAATTGGCGATGTAGCAATCAGTCACAGCAATTCCCCTCATCAGTTTACTGCCTCAGCTGACTGCCTGCCTGCAGAAAACACATGCCTTTAATGTTGCAGTTTCTTCAGTAATTAACTGTGATCAATGTCAGTGTAAGCGGCTGTGAGCTTCACCAATATTGAAACCTGTCAGAAAATCCAGAAGCATCAATAATGAAATCAGCCTACAGTAATTAAGTTTTGTATTTTAAGACAGGTTGGTTTATAGAAGGTCAGTGACAGGAGACATGATATGCATTAGAATGCTGGAAAATGGTTTTTACATACAGTGTAATTATAGTAAACTGTGGAAATGAAACATTTCCCAAACACAAAACAAAACCTTTTAGTATTTGATAGTTGACTGCAACACCTAGGTCCAGTGTAAAGTAATGAATTACAATAACTCAAGTATTGTACTTTGTGGTATAATGTATCAAAGTAATAATACTTTGAACAGTTTCTTAAGTATTTTTTGGGCGTATCTGTACTTTACTTTAATTTTTAACGCATACTTTTACTCCAGTACATTTTCTCTAAGCATCTTTTTTACTACAAAATAGGGAAGTTAGACAGGAGTAAGGGAGAGACAGACAAATGAAGAAATGGGAGGGGAGGAAAAACTGGATTTTGTTCTTTAAACCAGTACAGTATGAGTCAGTCACTGTAAGACTTTACTCAAGAAATATTCTGATAAATGACTTTAAATTTCACCGAAATCATTTTAAGGTAAGAAATCTGTACTTTTATTCAAGTATGGCTTTCAGGTACTTCATCCACCACTGAGTACACTTTTAAGGTTCGTGAACATGAGTATGTATATCCATCCATCAATCCATCCATCCATCCATTTTCGTAACCGCTTATCCTCTTGGGGGTCGTGGGGGGGCTGGAGCCTATCCCAGCTGAGATTGGGCGAGAGGCGGGATACACCCTGGACAGGTCGCCAGACTATCACAGGGCTGACACAAAAGGCCCGTTTCCACTGAAGAAGTTCCTGGTACTATCTGGGGGGCAGGAACTACTACAGGAACGTCCTCTCACTCGGCCCTCTCAATCGCCGTGTCTCCACTGAGAGAGCGGAGTAGGAGGAAGGTTCCTGTAAAGTTACTGGGCTCTGTATGTGACGTAATCGTTGCCTGACCATTTTGACTGGGGCGACGTAGGGCCGTAGGGACACGACCATTTTGACTGGGGCGACGTAGGGCCGTAGGGACACCGTTAGGCGTTAGCGGTGTCTGTAATAACTCCGGTCACGGTCCGTGAAAAAAATATTTTTTCCAGTCTGTAATAACTCCGGTCACGGTCCGTGAAAAAAATATTTTTTCCAGCGGATGTCTTAGTTACAATATGATTGAACTAACTGGAGTAGCTTCATGTCGTATCCGACAACCGGAGGCTTTTAACAGATGACGTCCTGATGTTAGCTTTGCTGCTGCTGTTAGCTGTCCCTGTCAGCTGATGCTTTCTAGACATCGTGATTTCCCAAAACTGAATAAATACCACACATAGCAACACAAAACTGCTTTGCTAGTTCAATCATGTTGTAACTAACATATCCACTGGAAAAAATATTTTTTTCATGGACCGTTTATTGAGTTATTACAGACACTGCTAACAGCTAACGGTTAGCCCAGCGAATCTACAATAACCATGTCATTAATTACAAAACGTCACATCCCGCCTTGAGTATATCCAATCAGCACCAAGTAATCCCCAAGCCCCAGCCAGGAGTTTCTCGGGGGCTGTTCTGAGTACCTACTCCGAGGCAGGGACTTGTTTAGCCCCTGTAAAAGTTCCGGAACTCTGTCCTTCAGGGGTGGTTCCTGCGGTGGAGACACGCACCAACGGCCCCGGCCCCGTAAAATTACCCCTAAGTTCCTGCGGTGGAAACGGGCCTAAAGAGACAGACAACCATTCACACTCACATTCACACCTACGGCCAATTTAGAGTCACCAACCTAACCTGCATGTCTTTGGACTGTGGGAGGAAGCTGGAGTACCCAGAGAAAACCCACGACACAAAGAGAATTTGTAAGCTCCGCACAGAAGGGCTGCCTCCTGGGATCAAACCAGGAACCCTCTTGCTGCAAGGCGACAGTGCTAACCACCACACCACCGTGCTGCCCCATGAGTATGTCCATTTTATGCAATTTTATATTTCTACTGTGCTACAATTCAGGGGAAATACTTTACTTTTTACTCTACGACATATATTATTTACAGGTTAGTGCTTAGATCAAGATTTTACATACACATTTGAATACAAAACAAGCAAACAAAAAACCCAAGCCATTGTTGAAGTTGAAATCAGTTTCAATGTTTTTGGTTTGTGGCAACGTACAAAACATTTTGAGGCCACTTCTTACGTTTTAGATGAGTTGTTACCAGCTCCACCAATGAGAGATTTCCCCTCTAAACTGCTCAGATAGTTTCCTCTATACAACTGCTCAAAGAGACCCAGAGAGTTAAAATTATTATGAAAATTTCTGTCGGAAGATTAAAGAAAAGTCCAAAATCATCTCATGACCGCCATACTTATTTTGAGACCCTTTGGGGGGGGGCCTGAACCTTAGGTCGGCAACTACTGTAAAGAAGTAAAAAATAGTTTGTTAGTTAAAACAGTAAAATATTACTACTCAGTATAAAACTAATAATGGCTTATTAAACGACACATCACTCACAGGAGTATTTAAAGGTTTAGTGTGTTGGATTTAGCAGCACGTAGCCTTGAGGTTAACTTAACCTTCTCCTGTGTGCCAAGCATGTAGGAGAACTATGGTGGCCGACGCCAAAATAGGAATGGTCCCAGAGCCTGTTTGATCTGTCCATTCTGAGCTAAACAACACAGTGGAGTCTATGTAAGAGGACCTGCTCTGTATGTAGATATAAATGGCTCATTCGCAGGTAACAAAAAAACAACATTTCTTATTTTCAGGCGATTAATAACTAATGAAAACATAGTCTTTATGTTATATTCCATTTCTGCCAAAATATCCTCCTAAATTCTACACACTGGACCTTCAATGCAGTTCTATAATTGATTATTTTTACAATGTTATATATTTGTACTTTTATTTAACTAAACTAAAACATCTGAGTACTTCTTCCAGCACTAACTATTTCCATATATTAACACATTATAATAAATTGTCTCAGCTTCATATTCGAGGGCCTATTTATTGTTCATGTTTGCAAATGGACGTTTTGTTTGCATAGTAATTCTCAGCAGAATAGACTGACTATTGCACATATGAGCAGTCCAGTATACACATCCTGCCATCTGCTGGTTGACACTGTGTAATGCAGCTCTGAACAGGACTCCTGTTGTGACCGCATGGAGGCGACAGAGAGCAGTGTTGCTGCCTCTCCCCTCTGCTTCTCTAAAGAAGGCGCCCGTGGTTGACAGTGGCTGTTTCACACTCTGAGTCTCATCTACATTTAGTTACTGCACGAGAAAGTCTGACAACATGAGAACTGGGAGCTCATCAAGGTCAGAATATGATGTGATGCATCACTCAAAGAGCTAAACTCTGTAACCTAGTTTGTGACAAATCCTAGGTTCCTAGGCATTAAATTAATGTCAGTTCATCATGTCTGCAAAGGACTGGGTGTACTATTTAAAAGCGGCCAGGTCTTCAGAAGGATGCCTGTAAGCCAGTTTCTAGGCATGCCAAACGTCTGCCTCTCACAGTCCAACTTTTGAGTGTCTCTGCTCCAACAATGCAGTAAGTGTCCGACAGCTCTCACTGTGAGAGACCAAACAGATGACCAGATAATGCCACGGCTGCCTCTGAGCCATCAAGCACCGGATTTGACTCAGTGATAACACAGAGCTGGATTCAACATCTGAAAAGTCACTTCAATGATGTCAGTGATGTTGTTGCTTGGCGTCATGTAATATGCCACTGTGGAGATAATACCCCACAGAAATACACCTCTGTTGTGTTGGGAAGAGTGGTGTACAGAAAGGTCTGATAAGATTCAGGTGGGTCAACCTTTGTTGAATTTCCAAAATGTGGATCAGCCTCTTGTTGTGGTGATGGTGCAGATATAACTTTAACATCCAACGGGAGGGAAGGCTGATCCTGAATATTATTGTCTTCTATTCAGAACTCCCTCCCTGACTTTCCTCGTCTGTCCTGCTGTTCCCTGGCATCAGAAAAGTGAAGGGAACAGAGCTATGGGGAGGAACAAAAAAGGGGACAACAGATCTCTAAAGCCCAGATGTCATCTGATGCCTGGAATGCCCTGTGATGGTTTTCCAAACCGTCTGGCACCTTCCTGCCTTGTCCTGAAACAAACCCACACTGGGGGGAAGAGGTGTCTCCAGACATGTTCTCACCTCCACTTTTTACAGTATGTCCTAACCTTTGTCATGTGCACAGAACACGAAGAGCACACTCAGATCCCCAAACAAGGAGTTACATGTTGTCCATGTAGTGCACATACATGTGAAACCACAGTCAAATACAAGAACACATCCGAACAAGGAGAAAATGCTACCTGCACTTGCATCTGGTTTTATTTATAATTCATGCAAGTAAAACACAAAAAAAAAAAAACATGATTTGCGTCACTGCTTCCTCTGCTTTGCTTATTATGTTTAAACTTCCATGAATTATGAAGTATCTGAGTTCGTCTTACAACCGTGCGTTCACTGGGTTGAATTTCATTTAATTTTCATTACCTTTGTGGCAAAATAGAGACACTAACACTGTCAAAGGTGTGCCATGGAGCACTGGTTTCCAAACTATTTTTTGCATGTTACCCATTAATATGAAAGCATGTTTACTGCGGACCCCTCCATACTTAGAGAGAGGATGTTTATGAATTATGAACAGGTCAGTTGAAGACTGTTAAGAATGTTTTGAGGCCAGTAGAGATAAAATGAAACAGTGAAACAGAGAAAGAGAAAAATCAGAAAAACTAATACAATTTTGTGAAGCAAGATTTAGTTTTTCTTACTTCAGTCATACTTCCCAGTTCCTTGTCTTGTGTTTGTTGTCTCCTCTAACTTCCCAGTTCCTTGTCTTGTGTTTGTTGTCTCCTCTATTAAACTCTATTTATCTGCTGTCTCCTCCATTTGTATTTTATCTATTTATTTATTTATTAGGGACTACCGGTGCAAATTAGCAGCTTTGCTACAATCCGGCATGTTTACAGAGATGTATGATCGATGTTCATTAATGTGCACTGTCTCTATCCAAATAAAGAGAGAATAGAATATGTGAATAAAAATGGAGGCACATCCTTGATGAAGTGAAGACCACGTTTACGGCAGGTCATGGGGGGGCTGGAGCCTATCCCAGCTGACATTGGGCGACAGGCGGGGTACATCCTGGGCAGGTCACCAGACTATCACAGGGCTGAAACATAGAGACAGACAACCATTCATGCTCACATTCACACCTACGGACAATTTAGAGTCACCAGCTAACCTAACCTGTATGTCTTTGGATGGTGAGTACCCGGAAAGAGTTACTTCTTTACTGCTGTCACATGTACACAACCAAGTGCAAGTAGTTGCTTTTTAATCACCTGGATTACTTTTGATACGGCAGAAAACATTTGAATCTGATTATGAGCCAAGATCTGGTGTTTTTTATATGATTTTAAACTGCTATTTGACCAGAGCACATTATCTGCCTTGTATCTTCACAGTCCTTTATATCCATAAATGCAACACTATTAATGCCTTAGAGCACACACAAAAGTGTGTACCATTTCCTCATTGGTGCAATTCTTCCTCTTTGTGATGTAGGGCTTTGAGTTTATTCGGTACAGGTATAAACATCTTTGCCTTGGATGTTAGTTTGCTTCAAGTACACAGTGGCCTTTAGATTCTCCCAATGACCCCTAGCTGGGGGAGGCTAACAGTATCTTTTGTATTCTAACATTTCTTTGATGAAACCAAGGTATTGCAATTAATGCTGCATATCAGCACGTTTCAGTATAGTTTTGTGTATGCATTTTATCTGTAGCAACATAAGGATGTTTTGTGTTTCAAACCACTTAGCCCTGGATTCAGTAATGACATGAGGTTGTCCTCTTACAGTCTTTATGTAACCCGCCTCCTGTGCTCTTCCCCATTCCTTCTTTTTCTCTCTTCCCCTCTGTCGCTTTATAACTGACCTCGATTGTTGTGGGAGAATGTGAGTCACTCTTGGGCCGATCTGGGGTCAACCCAAGGCTTTTATGACCCTCATGGGCTTGACTGAAACACACTACTGTGACATGACAACAGCGTGTTCCCCATGTTCACACAGTGTAAATATTTTAAGATATATTTAGTAATGTCCCGTGCATTTTGGTGATAAAATGATGATCTTTATTTGTATTGCACTTTTCAGAGACAGATTTTACAAAGTGCTTTTAAGAGAAGATGTTCAGGCATAGAAAAGCTACTTTGGAACAACGCCTCTCTTCTTGATGACGTGCTCCATTGCAGTCTTTTCAGAGGTGTCCAGGTTGATCTTGTACTTGGCCAGGATTTTCAGGATGGGCCTCAGCTTTAGCCACCACTGTACCTTTGGAAGACGGTGACTGTGGAGGACAAAATTTGTCAATGCACAGAGGAAAGTGAAAACAAAAAGAACACTCTTAAATCTATATAGCCAAAAAATGTATCCAAGATATTTAAATATAAGATAAATTAAGTCTTTCTCTTTTTTTTGAGGCAGAACGACTCCAAACTCCCAACGTGGAGATTTTGACTTTAAAGCTAACACGTTAACATTCACAGGTCTATAAATACACAGTCCACATGTCGTTAGCTCTCAACTCAAAAATAACATTTACTCAAGTTTTAACCTTGGTAAATACAAAACAATGCAGAAGAGAAG
The DNA here is from genome assembly GCF_006386435.1 of Epinephelus moara. Lineage (NCBI taxonomy): Eukaryota > Metazoa > Chordata > Actinopteri > Perciformes > Serranidae > Epinephelus > Epinephelus moara. Next base: position 24,457,499 of record NC_065529.1, read on the forward strand.
AAGAAGCAAGAAAATAAATTGACAGGATAGAAATAAAATCTTACTCAAAGTCAGTCTCATCTTTAAGTTCTGCCAGAGGCTGGAAGACCAAAGATCTCTTCCTCATGCCCAGCATACAGGCTGTATCTGGAGAGTTGGCAAAGATACGACCTGGAGGTTTGGGATTAAAGATAAAGCACACATTAGCACAAGTAGCACGAGATCCATTACACCACAATTGTGTACAACATGTCCTCACCATGTCTGTAGCATTCCTTCAGCTTCTCAGTCAACCATAACACAGACTTGATGCCCATCTTGGTGCCAAAATTCCTGTCGAAGGGACTGGGCGTTCCACCCTAATAACACAGGATAGGTTTCCTTATGTTTGTGAAATTGAAACTGGAGGCAAATATACAGTCTGCACTAGAGGTCTTCATGGGCCTTCCCATACCCTAGAGCCCGAGCCCCAACTTGGGTAAGGGTTCACATTTGAATGGTCAATCAAGTCCAGGTGGGGTCCCACATTATTACTGCTGGTCCTGGGACTGTTTATCATAATGTGTTATACCCAAGTGGATTAGAGAAGACTCGTGGTCAGTGCTGATCATGGGAGAAACACATGAGTACCGTGTGTGTATCTTGGTGATGATTAGGCTGATTTCGGATCAGATCACAAGAGCTAAAGTAAAGTGAAGAAACGTTGAGGAGCAGCACCACTGAGTTGGAGACAGAGCGGAGGAAAGATGAATAGTGAGCCTGACAGTATTCACAACTTGGATTATTTTACAAAAGACCCTTTTGATTCTATTGATCGTATTGTGATGTATTGTTACTGACTTAAGGAATATAAATGATCAAGGAATGAACACATATTCAGACTTAATGACGTCTTCAAAGGTAGAGGGTCACCATCTTTTTTTCCAGATACATTAAGATGTTGTATCTGTCATAAAAAACATGTATAGCAGCAACAGTATTTGTCATAGTACTTTAATTACAGGGTTTGTCAGGTCCATAAAATAGACAGCAGATGCGTCCTGGGCCTCTCTCTTCTCGGACATGCACCAGGTCAGGTCTCTAATATCTCAGGCAAAAACAGGTCGGATAAATATATATTTTTAAGTTTAAAAAAATTCAGTTGGATCTTTTCCAGGGTCCAATAGGGTTCAGGTCTGACTGTTATGGACCCGTGAAGACCTCTAGTGTGCTCTCAACAAATAGAAGAGCTGTATCTAGTAGCTCACCTGCTGCATATGTCCAAGTACATTCTTCCTGCAGTCAAACACACCCTTGCCCTCCTCTGAGTACAGGTTGAAGATAAAGTCTGTGGTGTAGTTGGCATTGCATTTCTCATTTCTGAAACAGACATAGAATATTGGATGAGGTGAAGCAACAGTGAGCTGCAGAGTGTTAATTGTACTAAGAGTAGAGAAGACAGCAGTTCCCACAAACCTCAGAATCAGTCCTCTCTTCACTGTGGTCTTCATCTTCTCCACCAGATGTTCCACATTCACCTACAAACAAATCAACCATCAGACCACTGATGTATGTCATCAATAAGCTTCCTCCCTTCTGAACATTCATAAGTACAGACCTCCAGGTCATGAATGTTGAAATGATCCTCGTAAATGTAAGCAGCGTCAGCTCCGGATGCCAAGCCAGCCATGGTTGCCAGGTAGCCGCAGTATCCCCCCATAGTCTCAACAATGAACACTCTTCTCTTGGTGCCGGCAGAGGACTGTTTGATCCTGTCGCATGTCTGGGAAAGGAGAGAGAGGGGAAGAAGAATTTAATGATGGTTTTTGAATTGTCTGATGTTTGTTTTGTATTCCATAAGAGTTTTACCATGGTTATAGTGTTAAGTGCAGTGTCGGCGCCGATACTGAAGTCAGATCCGGGAACATTGTTGGAAACAGTAGCGGGAATAATGACAAGTGGAATACAAAGCTCCTCGTACTTCTCTCTAGCCTGGACCATTTCCATACCCCCAACAAATGCCTAATGAAGACAGGATGGAAGAAGGAAGTTAGAAAAATGTCATCTGCAGGCCGTGTTTTAGTATAAGGGCTGTGCTTAGATAGGAGTTTTACACCAATACAAAAGAAAACAAAGCCTCTGTAATTCAGCTGCTCACCTCAAAGCCTCCAATAATGATCATCGCATGAATGTTGAACTTAGTGATGCTCAGACTGATCTCCTCCATAGACTTACTTGGCAGGCCCCTTTATAAAAGGGAAAGAAACAGAATCATGGTAAAGTCCACATGCTGAATGCAACAAAGGCAACTGTTGCATTGCCTCACATTGCCTATGTCTTTGCAAAAAAGGTGTACTTGAACACACAGCAAAGACTACAGCCAAGAGAAATAACTCTTTATAGGTGGCGGTAGATATGGAGATATATTTGTGTCTTTATTACATGCGAGAAAATAAATGATATGAGAGTTTTGAGAGAAAGTATTTTGTCATAGAAAATAAAAAAAAATAATTTGAGATTTAAAAAATGATTTCCAAGAAAAAAAACTCTCTCAAAAACCTTTTTTTTACTCTCAAATATTATTTTTTTGCTATCAGTGTGAAAATATTTTCTCTCAAAAAAAAATTGTTTCTCTCAAAACATTTTTCTTCTCTCTCTCAAAACCTAAGTCTTTGCTCTCTTGTCAGGATTTTGCTCTCACTGTGAAAATAATGTCATGGGCGGGGCCACGTTCCTATTGGCCAGTCTCAAT
>NC_065529.1:24460917-24470296 GCF_006386435.1 Epinephelus moara
ATTTGGAAGTCCGTCTCCTGTCCCCATATTTACCAGTGTACGAATCTGTGTGACCTTCTGTTGTTAAGAGTAGTCTACAGGTTTGAGTGTATTCCCTGGGGTGCAATTCCACAGGTGGCGTTGTCGGTTCATTTCCCTCTCCTCTCCATTTGGCCACACATGCATAACGTTAATGTATGCATATCCGCTCCCCAATAACGCAGCACATCTATGCCGGTGAATCCACCGTGGTGGATGAATGATTCAGTTGAATTCGACTCCCAAGACAATCCTCACCTAGATGTCAATTCCATTGAGACTAGCCAATAGGAACGTGGCCCCGCCCATGACATTATTTTCACAGTGAGAGCAAAATCCTGACACGAGAGCAAAGACTAAGGTTTTGAGAGAGAGAAGAAAAATGTTTTGACAGAAACAATTTTTTTTTTGAGAGAAAATGTTTTCACACTGATAGCAAAAAAATAATATTTGAGAAAAAAAATAAGGTTTTTGAGAGTTTTTTTTCTTGGAAATCATTTTTTAAATCTCAGATTATTTTTTTATATTGTATGACAAAATACTTTCTCTCAAAACTTTTTTTACTCTCAAATATTATTATTTTTTGCTATCAGTGTGAAAAAAATATTTTTTTTTCTCTCAAACATTTTTTTCCCTCTCATATCATTTATTTTCTCGCATGTAATAAAGACACAAATATATCTCCATAGTAGACTGTATGTCATAAAAAAGGGAAACTGGAAGACTGACAGGACGGATTCAAGACACTAGTTAGCTAATTAGCACATCAACAACACAACTTGATGTTGGAAGAACAAAAGACATTTATTGTGCGCTAGCAAACAGTAATACCAACGCTTACAAACCATTTCTGCCAAACAGCTCAGTGGCTAAAAATATAATATAGCAAGCTTGTTTTGATGTCAAGCCTTCTTGACTTTAGCCGTTTGTTTGCTTTCCTTACTTCTGTTACTCTTCTCATGTACCGAGCTGAAATGCCAGTCAGAGTGATTTTACTCACAAACAGGCTCTGCCATCTCTGAAGCCGATTTAACATGGTGAATCAGCCAAAAAAAAAGCTGATGAGTGCCAACGAGGGCCGACTGGTGCCTACGGTGCGGGACACACCGCAAAAACTAGGGCAACAGATGCTCACCGGCGGTCTGACATTGACTGACAGCCGACAGTTGGCTTAGTATGTCAGGGCCCTTACAGGAGCTGTATGCAACATTCAGAGCATATCTGTGAATTTGAAAGGTGGGTGAGCCCCCAGATGGTGCTAACTCAAAAACAGCGCAAACAATGGCAACAATGCTGAAAGAGCTAATGGTGTTAGTGGTGGAAATTGAGGGGTGGGTGCTATGCTTCTGTGACAACACTGTCCCAGTACCAGAAGTAACTCTGTATGGGGCAGCCAGTGGGATACACATGCAGGACTCACATACACTAAAATGCACATACGGCCAGCACCACAACCACAGCAACTAGAGGAGCTCGAATTGCAATACACACAGAGGGAGCGTGACTTTATTCTCTGCTCAGGATGCCATTACTCCACCATATCTTTACACAGCCAAAAGTGCTTTGCTGCTATATTAATGTTCTAAATGTTGCATATCGAACCTTTAAAAACACTGAAACATTGCGCTGTTATTGTTACTGTACCAATCAATAGGTTTATTGAAGTATCTCACCTCTTTGTGCCCAGGAAGGAGCCCCCCTTTCCAGTCCATCCTGCCACTCCAGACCAACCGATAGGCTCAATCTGTGCAGGGACAGAGTGCGTGCTCTATCAAACTCTGAAAGTAAAAGTGTTCTTGTCTGTTTGTGTCTAAATAAGGAGAATTTACCATTCCTTGAGCCAAGCCCTCAAAGCCGTCGTGCACTGCCAGCATCTGGTGGCCCTGGAGGATCCCGATCCTGACAGCCGAACGGACTGCAGCATTCATTCCAGCACACGGAGCTCCCACGTTTAATATGGCAATGTTGATATTACTCTGGAATGGGCACATTCACAGAGACATTTTTAAGGAGAAATGTATTTTCCACTTGGAGTTGTTGACTATGAGACAGTTAAAGGGACCTATTATGCTTTTCCTTATTGTTTTGTCTTATATTGCTCATTATATAGTGTTTTATTTCATTTCAAACCTTTTTATAAGACTTGGGAAATCAGCTGAGGGAGAGCCTCATTTTCAATTATGCCAAGCATAAACAAAGACCTAAAAAACAATCATTAAGGAAACCCCTAAACCAATATCTTTACATACGTAAGCAAAGATGCTGAGATACGGAAGACCCAGAATAGCTGACCAATCAAAGCAGACTCTGCTTTTTTAGAGAGGGCCTTAAAGAGACAAGCGGTAAAACGTAGCATCTTAGACAGAGGGTGAATACAGGTGTTCCTGCACAGACAGTATGAGGAAAATGAAGTGTTTTTGAACATTAAAGCATGTAAATGTGTTATAGTATAAACCCAACATAAGAGTATGAACCTGAAAATGAGTATAATAGGTCCCCTTTAATGTACAATATGACAGTACAACTGCAGTTCCTGACCTTTGTGTCTGGGAGGTGCACGTGAGCCAGCATTTTGTAAGTGTTCCAGTTGTTCTCAAAGCTCCTATTGCCCAGAAAAAAGCAGAAATGTACAGCTTTTTAAAACTCAATGGAGAACTTGGGAATGTCAAATGAATAATGCAAAAGTGCCTGCCTCACTTTCCCCTGAGCTTCACAGCATCTTCAAACCTCCCTTCAGCCATGGCTATAGTGACGTCTTTAGTCTGATATGAGAGAGGGTGAAAAGACAATAAGGAAACTAAGAATTTACACAGAGCAAAGTGTCAATTGTTGAAGTAACGTTCATTTGTCCATGTTGTACAAACTGAAGACAGAGGACTTGTTTTGCATTTGGAAAATATTTAGCTCACCACTTGCACACACTCCATGAGAGGCAGCCTGACAGCCATGTTTCCAGACAAACTGACCACACATGCGGGAGTGTCTGGTGTGGCCTCCAGCAGGGCCATCACAGCCTCCACACCCATCCTGCTGGCCTGAATCATGACAATCAAAGAACAGACACTTGGAGAAGCAGGTAAACTTGTATATAGTTATAAATAAGATTAACTGTTGAATATTTAAGATGTTTATAAATGGGACAGTGGTCGTATTACCAGGATTCTGTCAAAGGCAGAGGGGGTTCCTCCTCTCTGGACGTGGCCCAAGATGGTGGTGCGGGTGTCAAAGCCTAACTTCGCTGCTACCAGCTGGACAGAGAGATTATAATCGTATTTCTCATGTGAAGAGTCTGTGTGTGTACTGGTATATTGGAGATCTGCTATTACTGACCTTTTTGACGTCTTCACATGTGATAGCTTTACCGTTTTTGTCAATCGCTCCCTCTGCAACAATGATAATATTCAAACGGGAGCCGCGGCCTCTTTGCTGAGAAGAACAGAGAAAACCTTTAAGATGAACAAGCCGACTGTTTTTTAAGAGCTAGACTGGGATTCAGTCATTGAAGAGGATGCAGGACAAAACACTTACATCCATCAGTCTTCTGCATAAATGCTCCTCCCATCCGTCATCTGGGGGCATCTCTGGGATGAACACCCAGTCAGCGCCACAGGCCAGAGCTGTCACTAAAGCCAGGTAACTGTAAGTAAAGCATCATACGTTGGCATCTCTTGCAAAACTAAAACGTATTCAAAGATTTCAAATCAGAAATTTGACTTTTGTCATAAAATGAATTCTTGGTAGGATGAATAATCCTCTGAAGTAACATTTAGACCATGGACAATAACACAGTAAATATGTCATCAAACAAACTGCATCATTTCATGATAAGCACCATCTCAGAGGTGGGGCAGAATATTTTTTTAAGGAAAGACCAGTGGGGTCAGTTTAAAGAAAGAAAACAATTCTAGCGCCATTATCAGGTCTCAGTTATAAGTTGTTCAGTACACTGGTTTATGATACCAAAACTAAAACCTGCAAAACTAACAACATTATCATCAGCCTCAGCCTGAATTTGAGGTAATTGCTAATTAGCATGTTAACATGCAAGATGGTGAACATGGCAAACATCAATGAAGGTTCAGGAACAAGACCACACTTCTCTTTCTCACTAATTCAGTCTTTCGCAGATGTTAGTCACTATTTTCACAACCTTCCCCCCAAACCCTGTTCTGCTCTTAGTAGGATGGAACGGTGACTCAGCATTAGCACCACTGCCTCATAACATGAAGGTCCAGGATTTTCCAGGATTTTAACCTCAGAGTGATGATAAATCAAAACGATCATCGAGAGGTGCCCCCACCCTGAATCTCGTCCCCTGGATTCCAAGGCACTCCAGGCACCCCATTTGTCTTTGTGCAATCAACCCCCTTTCACCCTTCTCCTCAACCTTCAATCATCCCACTGACTACCACCTTTACCCAATCTTTCGCATGGTCCAGTGGCATGGTAAGTGGATAACCTGCTAAACACCAGGACTGGGTTGCGCCAACTGGTCTTTACCAAGCCTAGTCAAAACAGCTGAGTTGGTCTTTGTTAGGACCAGTCTTTAGAATGGATTTAACATTGGTTGCACCGATCAAACCAAGCCTAGTCTTAACTACACCCAATCTTGGACAAAGTCCTGGACGAACAGTGTTAACGTTAGCAGTCTTATTAAAGAATAAGGACGACAGCAGCATCTGAATGAACCAAACGGAGGTGCCATTTGCAGGTAAGTTTAAAGCCTCCTGCTGCTTAAGTGACCAGCTAATTTGCTGATTGTCTAGCTTGATAACTGACATTAGTAGTGCATTTTCACTGGTTAATGTTTGGTCCCTCGTTCAACAAGCTGAGGTGAAAGACAAGACATGTGTTTATGTTTAAGTTGGCTAAATAACAAAGAGACTTTGGTGTTCAAAGTTTGTGGCTCTTGTGTTGTGTATCAGGCTGCTGATACACAGATACAGCAGAGATTTTGACTTTATGCCTGCTCCTGACTAGATGTAGTCTGGTCTTATTGAGAAGGCTTAACACCAGATGGTGCAACGGCATAACTATGAGGTCAGACTCAGAACGCCAAGTTATGATTGATTTAGCTTAAGACCAAGCGGAAGCCCTGTTGGTGCCAAAGCATATTAACATTGTTATTGTTAACATGTTAGTATGTCGCTGTTAGCATGGCTACGGACTCTTCATCTTTTGAACTTGAGATTTCAATGTAGTAAATAGGGACATTTCACTTGTTCCTTCCTAGATAGTAGTGTATAACCAGCGGTTTAACAACTGTATCATATTATTTTACAACCACATACATAAATGAACCTCTATTCCATACCTGCTCACAAAACATACACAGGCTGGACTCACCCACAGTGCCTGCCCATCACCTCCAGGATGAAGGTCCTCTGGTGACTACAGGACAACAGATATCACGTTAAGACTCTTAAAATGACACAGCAAGTCTATCCAATAAATAAATGCATAAACAGTTACATGCATACCTCTGTGCTGTGGTGGTGATGGCATCCACTATTTCTATTATGCGATGCAGTGCAGAGTCCGTGCCGATGGTCATGTCGGTGCCACAGAAGTCATTGTCGATTGAGCCCACCATGCCAACAATATTGAGATGGGAGGAATTCTTGGCCTCAATTGCCGTGATCCTACCTGAGATCACAGGTTAAAATGACAACTCAAATTGGGGCTGAGGTCCGAATTACCAACATGCCTAGACCAACATTAACTTGTAATATACAGTACGTCAGTACAGAAAGGCAGATATGTGCAAAGAGATATTTTTTATTTGAGGTCGTGTTACTTAGAAAAGTGAATTTTGGGCTCATGTGTCTCACCAGTTTTGACCAGATCTGCCAGCAGCTCACTCCACTCAGTTCTGAACTGGTTGGCACCTGTCAGACTGCCATCACCTCCAATCACACACAGGTTGGTGATGCCCAGCTTGACCAAGTTACAGGCGGCCGTGGTGCGTCCCTCCTTTGTGCGGAAATCCTGACAGCGGGCACTTCCAATAACAGTCCCACCCTGATGTCAGGCAAGAAGGCAGGGTTTCAAACAAGGATCACAAGGGGGCAGATAAGGAGAAGGGGTAGGATTATCTGAAACTTAGGACTGGAGTGGCCATCTGGCAGACTGGGCACTTACCCAGTGGGCGGATGTACCTTTTGGGCTGACACCACTGTCTTTTTTTTGTGTTTTTTGTCTGACTGGCCAACAAGGGAAACAGACCATTATTTTTATCTAAACTGATATTGGACTGGCAAAAAAAGGAGTGCCAAAACGGACAGGCAAAAGACAGGCACGTCAGGCAGGATGGTGTTGTTAGGCCTGGGTGTCCAAAGCTACAGCCCTGAATGTTTTATGAATAGCCCTGGGCCTCTAAAGACCCTTTCAGTTACTTGCTGCTCAGATTAATCTCACTTAGCGGCTTTTGTGGTAGTAGCAAAGCGTCTACCCCTCTCCTCTCTCGTCATGCACTTATAGGTAGGAATGTGAGAATGTGTGATAGTCTTTGTAGCAGCCTGTCAAAATAAATACAGGTCTATGTGTGTGCATTTGTGTGTATAGATACATACATGTATACAGTACATATTTTTATTATATATAATATCATAGGAATAGATTTTGGGGGACACAGGGAAAAGGATATTTAGGAAATTAAATGTTTGATGTTCAAAATCTCTCCCAGACCCCCTGCTTAATATGTGCCCCCCAAATGTAAAAGAAAATAATATATGACTGACATTTATGTGATCTCACATTTGTGTGATTGATTGTGAAAGCCCAGGCTGGGCCAAAATACCAGGGCCAATTTTTTCTCCAAGTCCAGGCCTGCTGAAACCTAAGCACTCATGTCTATTAAGTGTTAAGCTATTTAAATGAACTTTAGCATTCAAGTGACCTTTTATGACACTAATCTGACCTACAGAACTGCAGTGTAAAGGTTTAAGAGTTGCTAAATTTACACGGATCATCCACCCCCTTCACTGATCATAAGTTAAAAACAGAGTCGTGTTAAAGAACATGCAGATTATATGTTTTTGCATCTTTGTGCTTGTTCTCACCAGCTGTAGCATCATTGACACACTCTCCCAAGTAGCAGGGCGAATATGGTCTCCTCCATCCACCAGACCCTGGTAACCCTGTCAACAAAAACAAAATACCACCTCCTTGAACAGGGGTCATTGCTGGGAAGAAGCTCCAGGCTTAATTATCCGGGCATATTTATACTCTGACATGTGCATGTTATTTCAGTCCAACAAGTGGTGTGTTAATTATATTGGGGATTTGCTGATTATTTATAGGCAATGTGGATTTTGTGTGATTGGCAGAGGAATACTGCTGAAAACAATTGGTTGGTCAAAAGAAAATCGTGTGACTGATGAATTGCTTACACAAAAATGGCAAACATTTACTGGCTCCAGCCTCTCAGCTGTGAGTGTTTGTCATTTTTTCTGTTCATATTATTGTCATTTGAAGAACTGTTGGGGTTTTGGATTGTTGGACAGACAGTTCATGCAAACACAAGATAGCACCTGGAGCTGTGGCAACTTGATGGTGGGCATGATGGTGACCTTTTTTTTTTTTGTTTGTTTCAGTTTTGACATTGTTCAGATTAAATGATTTATTGCATAATCAAAACAAAAAATTCAAAAGCAGCATTTACCTCATGGACGAAGTACACCTTGGCTCCAGTGTAAAGTCCCACTCGAACTGTGGCCCTCACAGCTGCGTTCATACCTGTAGGCACAGTGTGTGTGTGCACATTAGCCTTTATAATTATATGAGGACCTCACACAGGTGGAGAAAGAGTGATTGAATGGAATAATGGGAAAATGGTGTTAAAGCTGTCAAACAGTACTATATTTTATTTGACTGAACGTTCATTGTTGGTAAGAGTTAAGTTGTCAGTGATAGTGGGGAGCTTGTATTGCAAGAAAGGAAACTGGGCTTCTGCCTGCAGTCTGAACAGCAAGCGGGTCGCTTAAAGGACAAGATGTGGATAGATTAACCTTCATGGTGCCAAAAGCATCTCCACTTACAGTGTAAAGGAGGAGAAGGGAGAGAGGAAGTAAAGGAAGGCCCTCTCAGTCTCACCTCACTACTTTACAAATACATGACGGAAAGGTCATACCTCTAAAATTAGCCCTTGTGGCAGCATTAGAGAGAGGAATAAGGAATAGAGGAAGAAATTTGGACTAAAGGACTAATAGATATCAAGGAGACTAACAAGGTAAGGTTTAATCAGAATTATGTATTTTGGAGAGGGGAAAAAGAAGAAAGGTGGAGGTTAGCAAGCTGTACAGTTTTGTATTTACACACTTGCCCTTAAGTCTCATAAAGTTCAGAGAGGCAGAAAAACAGACAGATAGATAGCTTACTGTCTCACATGCTCGGACTCCAGGGTTGTGTGGGGTCAGTGAAAGGTCACAGTGGAGTTATTCCTCATCAAGTTAAAGGTCAGAGGAGAGGCTGTCTCAGTCTGTGGTCGTAGCAGCTTTAGCTGAAGGAATTCATGCTGCCCTTTTCCATAAGTTAGCTCAATGAGAGAGATAGGCTGAGATAGCTCTGTTGCAAGAATGAGGTCATTAAAGTATTATGATCACTAATGAAATAAAAATCAAGAGGTGTCAAATTTGATATAAACAGGAGCTGCAATCATGCATGACTGAAAATGACAGTGAAAAGGGGCTAGACTTCTGGCAAAAAGCAGGAGTTACTTCAGGTGCAAAAGGAATTTTAGCACAGATCCTACACTGTGGAGATATATGTATGCACTTTTCCAAGACAACCACTGACTATTCAAGAGACATCAAATCCAGTATTTCTAGGTTTCTGACTCACTACACGTCATTAAACCCTGCTGTTGAGTTACTAAGTAGTGGCTTCCCACACACCAGATCCTCTCAACCACCTGCTGAGACAAACAAACAGCAGACATGCTCTGACTTGGCAGTCCACACTCACATACCACCCTGAAAACACTTCACATACCCTGAGCATCGCCTCCCGAGGTCAGCACGGCGATCGCCCGACCCACTCCCATCTTGGTGGGGTCGATGGTAGCCGTTTGTGCCATGGTCCTGGAGCTGAAGCCGGCTGGGGGAAAGAGGCCTTGAGTGTAAAAATCCTGCTGTACTGTGTGGAGTACGAGCAGCGTCTCACCTCTAACTCAGCCTGCCTGTTACGGAAAGTAATACCAGTTGCAGAGTGCACTGCATAACTACCCTCTTGGCAGACATGAAGACACACATAGTTGCACATACATATTTAGATGCATGCACGCACGCACGTACGCACACACACACACACACACACACACACACACACACACACACACACACACACACACACACACACACAC
>NC_065529.1:24470306-24480865 GCF_006386435.1 Epinephelus moara
ACACACACACACACACACACACACACACACACACACACACACACACACACACACACACACACACACACACACACACGTGTGCACAGTGCCTATTAAAAGTATTCAACGCCCCTCATTTCCCACCTCCTCTGTCATTTTTCATATTTTATTTTACAAGATTGAATCAGAGTGGATATTATTAGGCTTCTTCACACTTCTCACAAATACAAATATTTAGAAATTTATATAAATGAAGTTCAAATAAAATGCACTGCACTATAGACTGTGAAGATTTTAAGATGCATGGGGACCATAGGTGAACAGCAGTTTCCACAGTGACCACTGCAGGGCATTAATATTGCTATTTTTAATCCTCCTCCGTTTATCTTATGAGCTTTACATTTGGGGACTTTGTCATGCTGGAAAATGAATCTTCCTGATTCAACTTGTCTTGCAGCAGCAGGTTTTCCTCCTGGATTTCTATGACTCTATCTGTTTCAGGAAAATAACCTGCTCTTGATTTTCACGAAAGGACATGAAAGGTGCTATATATATATTTTCAAATATAAAAAAGTGTACTTAAATTTTGTTACATCTTCGGTATGTTTTGGTATCTTTATCACAGGTTTGTTTAAAATCTTTCCTCGTCTTCATTATGTGCTCTTTGCCAAAAAATAAGTGGCTGTTGGACCTTTTAGATGAAGCTGTTGAAGCACATGTCGTAACTTGGTTGCACCTCCATTCAGGGACATCAAATGGTTGCCGTGGTGGTGAGTGTGTGTGTGTGTGTGTGTGTGTGTGTGTGTACTGTATGTTTGCATGTGTGTGGTGGGGCCCTTGTCTCCATTCTGCGTGCTTAAAACAATGGATCGATTTAGATGTGTCATAGTGAAGCGGGCGAACACTTATGCAATACATTGTGTTTTGTAGCACTTCAGTTCCATTTGTGTTATTTTTAACATGAAAGTGGGTTTTTGGATGATCGGCATCAAAATGTTTTATTAACATCCACTGTGATTTAGTGCTGTAGCCATACCTCTGTTATCTGTACTTTACTATCTGTCACAGCTACTGCAGATACAAATCAAACAAATATAAACATGCTTTTTGGCAGCATTATTAATTAAATTATGGTGAGATAATGACTTTTAGGTCCTCTCCTACCACTGGCCTCATGGGGACGCTACATATTCAAACTGATAGCAATAGTCCTTTAATTGCAGCCGAGCTTACCAGCATCCCTCGGTGGATTAGAGCTTGTGGTCGTCTTGTTTTCACATTCAGACGCAGAGAGGTCATCACTACCTGAGGAGCGAGAACCATGACACATTACCCAGCATGTGGCTATTACAGAAAACCTTTCATAAGGCACTCCACTGTACAAAGCAACTCACTCACATGATAGACCTTTTCTACAAAAGACAGCGTGCTCAAGCATTATTCCTCAGCATTTTCAACCATCTGTGATCACCATGTAACATCCTCTGTCTGTACACGGCAGGTTAATTTACTCCCACTGGCCTTGTCGTGTTTTTTGCTGTGAACTGCAGCTAATAGGCTGGTGACTGAGGTATACATACAGAGGAAAAAGCACATAACCATATTCTTTATTCTAACAAAGAAACAAACAGTCTCCTCTGACTCCAGCAGGTCACATACGTCCAGCTCAATAAAGATAAATGCATTTCTCACTAAAAGATGAAATTGGCTGCACACAAACAAGACCGCTGGGTATTGAAAATGGATGCCTCCTGCTCACAAAGCCTATAATTCAGACAACTATTTGTACTTGTTTGTAATTTCTTCATGTAAGTAATTTGTGTATGGAGGAAAATCTAACCCCCATGATGCAACTGTCAGTTACTTTTTAATTGACTCCCCGTCCAATAACAGGCACATTATACTGTGTTAGTCCGCTATTCATGTCTGGAATTATGAATCAGTTGAGTAATTAGATACAGCAGTACTACACCTCGATGTGGGTATGAGCCTGTGTGTGTGTCTGGAGGGTTTTGTGACTATTAAAGTATTTGCACAGTCACTGCAAATGAAGCTGATTTAATTTAAGTGCCAGCAATATAGAAGTAATTACTTTATTTTCTGTCTCCTAACCAAGTATATCAGTGCATATTATAGTAGCAGCTGAACATAAACAGTGTGAAATCAAATTTAGGTAACGGCACAATGTGGTCAGTAATTGATAATATGTCTGTATAAGTTGATTAAAGATGGAAAAAGAATCAATGGGACAGCAGTGCGGGTGGGAGGCGTGTCGGTTGCAGGCAGCTCACTGGAGTTGTCTTTAAATAGATACAAGATGTCTGGATGCAGACACATTGCTTCTATCTATAAAACACACAGGAGCCCCTCCCCTTTTTTACCGCCATTACTGTGAAACTGCAGAGTCATCCCAACAACTGGCCATGTAAAACTGGTCATAACTGTGTGTTTAAGACCTCTTAAATATACAGTATGACAACTAACCAACAAAAAAGGCATGGTGCAGTAAAAGTTTCCATAAGCTAATGCAACTTGTTGACAACAGGAACAATAACATTCAAATATAAAAGGTGCACAGACCGAAATGACTCATCACTAACAAACACACAAATACCCACTCTGAATTCATACCTTGATTTTTCTTCTTGAGCCAGAGCAACAGGCAGACCAGCAGTGTGACAGAGAGGAGCCACTGGGCTGAGAGGACGCCCGGGTACCACATCTCTCCTCTGTAGGAACCATTCTGCATCTGATCTATATTAATAGCTTTGATATCACTGTTGCATTGTGCATCGCTAAAGCATGGCGGGTAATCAGATACAATCCACCAGTGTCTGTACTAATCGGAGGGCAGTATTGCTGAGGGATGTGACACAGCAAACTGAAACTCTAAACTGTAATAGTACAGTATTGTAAGTGGTGTTGATATTTAAGATTTTGGACTCATTTAAAAGCACATGCCCCGCCCACAGCACTGACAGTCCTTATAACTTGGTGCAGGTGATGGCAGGAAACATCAGATTGATAGTACATAAGGACGGAGGTGCACTTCTTTTAATTTAGACTTCATTTGAAATGTTACATTTTAAATGAAGTCTAAATAAAAAGAAGAAGCGATTCATCTTATTTGTGGTGCATCTACTTATTTACCACTGAAGATTTTGGCTTTATGTGACACAGTGAAACACAACATACCTACACCTTGTCCTCAATTACACATCACCAGTATTTTTATCACTATGGGAATAGTAGTATCATAAGTAGTAAATCTAACACTATTTTATTTTCAGTTGTTTTACTTATATCACGGTACTATATTTCTATACTGCTTTTATTGTGCTTTTCTTTATTCATTTTTTCTTATGAAGCTCAGCGTAAGTTCAATCAGGAAGATTTTCTTTGTGCTCATTCACTCACAACTCTCTCCATCCCACTCCCACTGCTTCCTCTAATCAGCTGACTATGGGTGTTCACTCTTCTAGTTATCCAATCAAACTCTCTTTTCTGCTGCTGTCAGCCATCATTTTAGGCAGAATCTTGCCCTCCTCCACCCCGTTCACCTCCAGCCATTGTATCCAGAGTCCAGGACAAGCTCTACTCATCCAGATCATCAGCATTTCTCCAACTTCCTCTCATCACATCTTCACCACCTCTACCACCACCAGCGTCTAGACCCCAAGGGGGTTCCCTATTTGACTTTGGATTCATCACCCTCCTTAAATCAATCTCTCAATCTCCACAGAGTCTAATCTAATCTAAGTCTGTCTTTTCCTTTAGGAGCCCCTGAAATTTGGTGAGGCCTTCTCAGGCTGCAGTTCAACTCACATCTTTACATTAGTGATACTTGTGTGTTTTTTGCACATCTGACCAAGATGGACTACACCATTTCACAATACCAGTGGGGAGTGGAAGCATTAGATGGCACGTGAAAATGTGTCTCAATAATATGACAATGACAATACATTTATTTATCATGTAAATACATATAATTTGTACTGTCAGTGATGTAAGTCAATAAGAAAACTGATTGACAAGTAAATTAAATTGTAGTTGAGCCTATTTAAAAGTAACCCTTTGAAAAAAAATAAATAAATAAAAAATAAGATAAAAATAAAGCAAAATTACAACGGCTGCAACAACCACATCTTAATTCATCCCTGTGTCATAATAGCTTGACCACTTATGCCATCTTTTTTCAAATACACAAATATAATTGGCAGACATATAATAAGGCTAAATTTACCATGAGTGGTCTTTGTATTATTCCCATATCAGTCTGTCATATTCAAGGAATAAGTAACCCCCTAAAAAAACATTTGTATATCAGTTACTCACCCTTTGTTACGTTGAACTTGTGAAGAAAACATATTTCTCGCCTGCCTCCGTGGTGAATGAAGAATTAAAACATGGAAGAAATTCATGACTGTATAAACTATATCAAAATATCCATTGACAAACTCTCACACAACTTGTGCACTATACCAGTTGTATGATTGATCAGTACTTCCCAAACAGACGGCCCTTATCGACAGGGAACTTAAGTAAAAATGAAACCTTATCTATGCTCTCATCAAAGCCAGACTCTACTGACAAAAGCAGAAATTTTACCTTGCTGAACATGAGAGCTGTTGGTCTCTGCCTCAGTCTATAATTGGCTTCTACTATTGTGTGACTTTGGTGTTTTAAAGGGCTAGATCATATTTCGCAAAGTCACATAATGAGACATGACACACATACTGTAATGGTCAATTGGGGTTTGAAGTATATCGTTAACACTCCCTACTGTTTATTCATCTATGATATCCTTTATTAACACTATGCCTCACGACTATATTATCAGCGTTTGTTAAAAAATGATGTGAACTCCACTACTGTATCTCTCCACAAACAGTGTGCGTGACAGTATACACGTGGCTGTGGTGTGACATGATATGGGGTCAGTGTTTATTTAAATCGTTGCTGAGTCACACTGCAGCCACTCCACAGCCACTCCACAGACAGTCAGCAGACTGTCAGCTATGTGGCAGCGTGGCTCTGGCACTGGAGTGACTATAATGCCAGAGCAGGCTGAGATTACAATGCTGAGGCACAGGCAGCCTGACAATGTGGAAGCACACAGACACTTCTTGCACGCCATGTACACACATTTACAGTATATCTAATTGCAATAACCCTCACTGACAAAATGCACAGCTGAGGCCCTAATCTTTAACGTGGACCTACATGTACCATGCATGTAAAGGAAATGAAATCTACAGAGCGGTGCAATCATTTCTAAGATTGCCTGTTGATATTAGACTTGTCATGACCTGGACTGGAACTCAACAGCAGAGTAAGGAGAAACATTTAATTCTGCAAACAATGGATTCTCTGGGTCTTAATAAAAGTCAGAATCATATCAACACATAAAAAGTATTAAACACTGACCACCTAATGGAATAAAATACAAGATTGAAATTGATGAGTCATAGTAGGTACTAGGGTTGAAAGCTCTGTCCAATCTCTTCCTCTAACTTTAACCTGTTTGGAGGTGGAAATAGTTGGTTGTTAGAGCTCTTTCACCATAATATGACCTTTGACCTCTTCCCTAATCTTAAACTGTTTGGATATGGTAACAGTCAACTGTTGGAGCTCTTTCACTCTAACCTTAACCGAGACTTCTCATGATTTTAACCTGTTTAGAGAGCTCGGTCTCACTCCGAAGTCGTCAAAAACCAACGAAAAAAGGCGTTCTTTAACGTCGGCATGATATGCGACCAGTTGCCGTTATATGTAACAGCGCCTGGCGGCAGCACGCAGTAACACGGCAGGACAAGGATGAAAGTTAAGACGATGAAAGTCTGAGTGGGGCAGGCGGAGGGGTGGTGGATGGGTCCAGCCAACACTGATTTTCACCCGAGGGAGCGGTGTCCGCATCCCGTAAGATTATAAAGCCAAACGTTGTTCTTTTTTCATAAAGCTAACCACGTGTGTTTGTTGTTGAAGGAAAAAAAAAAAGTAAATTCACAGTGTTGTACTGATGTAGTGCCTTTATTTTGAAAGAGACTGTATGTAAACAGTAAATTTCCTGTGAAAACAGAAGTGTATCTTGAAAGAAGACAATGCGTGTAACAGGCAGAACTTGACACGGTGTCCTAGAACGTCAACAACCAACGCACCCAGGGAACGTTGTATGTGGACGTGGAGAGTCCATTACCAAACATAATACGTGACAAGGCCGAAGTGAAAATGTGTTGGTTTAGAGATGGTAACAGTCAAAAACTACTGACTTCCTAATCCTACAATGTTTTTCTTTTATATTCTTTTACTGGCTTAAATATTTACTTGACTAATTTTCATGATTTAATTATTTTTATATATTTAGGGCTGAGATATGTTTAAGAGTTGTTCTTCAAACAAAAAGACTATCATCATCCAGATTAAGACCTGTGACAGTACGATTGCATGACTCACAGTCATGATTGCAGTCCCCTAACCTAACACCAAATCTTAACTCTCAAGCTGCCCTTTGACAAAGTGAGAACTGGTCAGTGTCCTCACTCACCAGGTCTAACATTAAAATTGGTCTTCACAGGGAAAGAGTGCATAAGTGGAAGAAGTATTCGGATCCTTTATTTAAGTGAAAGTACAAATACCATCCATTCATCCATTATCTGTAACTACTTATCCTTTACAGGGCTGTGTACTGCGATACTGGGCGAGAGACAGGGTATAAATTCAAGAGGTCAACAGCCAATCACAGGGTTAATACTACCACACTGTAAAAATACTCCACTATAGGTGGAAGTCCTGCATTCAAAACCTTACTTTAATGAAAGTATCTAAGTATCACCAGCAACATGTATCTCTGTACTTGCATCATATTCTATAAGACTGGCATATGTTTGTAGAGTGGCTGTCCTGTGAGAACCATGTAGCTGTATCTAAAAAAAAATAATCAGCTTTTCATGGTGTTAGAAAAACAGCCCTGTTTTCAGCTTTGTGACGATGCATTTTCCATCTGATCCAAGAGGGTTGTAGGGAGATGGTTTGGACTCGATAGCAAGGGTATGAAAAATAGTAATATAAAAATGTTGCTGAAGCTGTCAGACAATATAGTGTAGTTAAAAATACAATATTTGCCATTGAGCTGAATAAAAGTAAAAAAATAAAACTGAACCTTGAATTTGTACCTAAGTACAGCACTTGAATAAATGTACTTAGTTACATTCCTCCACTGTATACACCCAAACAAGCACTAGCATCGTGATAGTTAAAAGGCTTTGCTATTGGTGTGATTCATCAGCTCGTGTCATGACTCTCCGTTAACACCACCCTTTCCCACCAGCAGAATGACCTCTGGAGCAGATACATCACTGTGGACAAAGGGCAGCGTGTCATAAACACACGTCTCAGGTGGGGTTTGTTTGTGCAGCATCTTTCCAATACTGTGTGCCCCTGGTGGGGTTGAGCGACGTGTAGCCCTCTCTTGAGGCAAACCCCCGATCGATAGCACCATTTCCAGGTAATCCCCGCTCCTGTCTTCCCGGACAGTATCAAGTAACACTCGCACAGCCTGTAATAAACCATATGGATCAATACAACACCAGTTCAACACAAAACACTTCCAACTCGGCTAATGCAGTGAAATGTGGACTGGATATTGTTACAATCTGACCCCTCGCTGTCTCCAATTATGTGACACATACAGTAAGTAATTAGATCATGCTGTGTGAAAGAGAATGGAGTTATAAGATAATGACTTATGGCACCACAGTTCTCAATGATTGCAAAATGGTTTCCATTGGGAACGTGTAATTCAAATTTGCATAAAGAAACTGCTGTGACATTTAGAATATGAAGCTGCATATTTAACATTACATTACAAAACCTTTTTCTAATGACTTCTACACTTCTTTGTCTTCCTCTTTCTACCTACTTAACAAACTGTTACAAGTGTTTTCTGTCCTTTCCTCACTTTTCCTTGTCAGTCCTCCTCACACATGCACTCTAACACACAATTGCACACGTAAGACTACATGGTTTTGTGCAGAGATAATTTCGACTCCCTTTATTGTTAAGATGAGGTTTCTTAAATAAATTCCTTTGCCAATTCTTTCTTAATTCCCTATTTATGTTTTATTCCACATGCTACAACTTGGGAGAGTCACATGCTATGGCTGCAGCAGACAGTTGTGAGTTAGTATCTCAGTCTCTTTAAAAATCGCTAAGACAGAATGAGTACTTGGGGCAGCAGTAGCTCAGTCCATAGGGACTTGGGTTGGGAACCGGAGGGTCGCCAGTTCAAGTCCCCNAAATTAAAATTATACTGGATCACCATGGTGCGTAAATTCAGTCTAGGACAGGGTTGCACAACGTGGTTTTTCACCAGTCAGTTAATAATCAATATATAATATATAATATACAATATAAAATGATGAGCCCAGAGCTCTGTCAAGAAGTCCACAGGACCCCCCTTGCCACCCAGGACCCTACTGCAGGCCAGATTTGTCCCAGATGGCCGTAAATCACTGGTCTAGGATCTTTGTCTAAGAGCTGAATTAGTAGCTATTGATTAGTTGATTAAATAAAAGATCAATTGCATGATTTTTCACATAATTCCAACTTCTCGAATATGAAAATTTACCGTCTTCTGTGACAGTAAAGTGAATATCTTAAAACAAGCAGTTTGAATTCGCCACCATGGGCTTTATAGACCCAACAATCAATGTATTATTCACTCAGCAGCTCAGCACTCTGTAAAGTGTGCAACAATTTATTCATTTATTTATTTCATGTGTAATAATTTGAGGCATTCAAGGCATATGTTGGCACTGCTTGTGTTGCGTATGTGTGAATGCGTGTACGTGCAGTGTGTGTGTGTGTGTTTAGAGTATAGATGAATGATAACTTATCCCCTCTTTTGTTACTTATTTATTACTTTTATAATGAGTTCTGTTTTATTCTGTGCATCGAATTTCATTGTATTTATTTACAATGACAATAAAAAGGAATTGAATTGACAATGATTGACAGAATATTCCATAATGAGAATATAGTAGGTTCTTAGTTCTGTCTAAGACTAACTATATAATAAAGCCAAAATGCCAATTTGACTAAAAATTAATTAATAATATTATTAAACACATTGCAACATAAATGCCATTGTACAAGTGGAAACTGAAAAACAGTTATGAAATCCATTATTTTGCTGAAGATCTTAATTTAAAATATCAAATAGATATCAACATTACAAGAATAAATAAAACAAGTCTGTTCTGACTTGGCATTGCTTCCATGGGATTAAAACTGATGTTAAAGTAATCAGAATCTTCAATACAAATTCTGACTAAACCTCCTTCAGCTCACAGTCAGCCAGCAGGTGGCAGCATCTGATCTTTCCCCTCTCTGTGTTTTTCGGGGTTGGAGAGGCATATGCAAAGCCCTGGCCATAATAAATCATGCACTGAAAGTGTCAGTGCAAATTTTGTTAGATTTTATTGCAGTTTAATCATCTCAATGAATGTTTTAATAGGCTGA
The DNA here is from genome assembly GCF_006386435.1 of Epinephelus moara. Classification (NCBI taxonomy): domain Eukaryota; kingdom Metazoa; phylum Chordata; class Actinopteri; order Perciformes; family Serranidae; genus Epinephelus; species Epinephelus moara. The sequence continues at coordinate 24,479,805 of NC_065529.1, forward strand.
TATTTCAGAGAGCGAATGGCAATGCAGTGATAAATTGTGTGGGGTGCCTTACCTCTCCCCCTCTCTCACCTTTTCGCTGCAGAGAATCACTAATGTAGACCTGCACAGCTATTTGTCCACTTATTGCAGGGGAGTCTTGTGTGATATAATTAGATTATTCATATTCATTTGAGAACAAACAGAATAATCTGTAATTGGCCAGCAAAGCTATAAGAGCTACTGGTTCTGATTTTTCTCACTGGTAACGCTCCAACTTTTCCCTTTTTCTTATTTTAGTTTTGCATTTTCTTATTGTTTTGCTTTCCTTCTCTTTCCTCTGAAGACATTTTATGAATTCATCAGGTTGGACCAACGTGCTCCACCTTACTCACAGGCCTCCCACACCATTTAACATGTCCTTACCCCTCCTCCTCTCTCTGAGGATTGCTCTATTTCTCCATTTGTCATCCCCCTATCCCCCTTTACCATTATGTACATATCTTAATCGGCCCACTTTCCTCCTCTCCTCGATTTCATCCATTCCTTGTTTTAGGTTTTTTCTAGTTCTTCCTTTGACCTTCAGTTCCCTGGCTTCATTACTCTCCCCCAACTTCTGTTTTTCCTCCCTGTTTTCCTGACCATAAGGTGGTAATGGAATGCAGAATCAACATGGCTGTGACATTTTGGGCACCGATCCTCGCCCCCCTCCTCAGGCGTTGTCTCATATATACTGTTGTCCTCTGCCAGCCTGGATGTATGATGTGTGATATGACTCTTCTAATAAGGACATGGATGAGAGAATGGAGTAGGCTGGGGGCTGTAATTAAAGACCGAAGGGTCCCTGTGAATAAGTAGGGAGGGAGGGGAGGTAAAACGTTGGCTATCTGCTGCTGGAACAATAAATCAACCTGCCCCTTTAGCCGCCCTCAACACAATATCACGACACACCATTCAGCCCCCCTCTTTGCAAAAGCAATTCCGTCATGTCTTGTTAGCTCATTCGTCTTCATCAGCACCAGTGGGAGGTTTGGACCCCCCCAACCCCCCCCCACCCCACCCCCACCCCCCCCCCCCCCCCCCCC
>NC_065529.1:24480954-24489418 GCF_006386435.1 Epinephelus moara
GACCCCCCCAACCCCCCCCCCAACTCACCCCCAGCCGCCCCCCCTCCCAATGCCAGGCGCCATTGATCAAAGCAGAACCAACATCAGCATGGGCATGGGTGTCATATCATTCTAAAACACACACACACACACACACACACACACACAGTGCAGTGCAACAGCTGAAGTGGTAACAACAGTTAAACTAATCTTAGCTTGGCCATGCAGATCCGGGTCGCGCAGTAATGTTATTAATGAACGCATGGTTAACACACACAGCGCGCTAATGGCATTCAGGGCCAATTAAGGGATGACTAATTAATGAGACATTTCCTATAAGGCTTATTGATATGTTAATTTGCAGTCATATAAATCACAGTCTTAATTGTACTGCCTTCAGATAATAAGATTTTCATTACACATAATGATGAATTGTTAAACCAGCTGAGTGGTTTATTCACCAAATGATTTTTTTTCTCTTTTTCTGAAGAAACACAGCAATCCTACATGACAATATGAAAAACATATTTTTGATTGTATTGTTTGAGTTTATTATTTGTTACTTTGTTTTATTATTTGAGCCAATAAATAAGTTAAAACTAAACTGAACTGACAGCACACTTCTGCTGTCTCCCTCACATTTTTTTCACGACTGGGTGGTTCCCAGTGTGAACAGTCTGTTTCTGTGGCTGGGTTTTAGTGTTTCGGTTCAAGTGCACCTCCACAGTAGCTGTCAAGGGAGGGGAGGGCATCGTTTTTCCCATCCTCATTTTCCCAGATGATCCAGGGACTCAAACTGGGAACTTTCCCATTACACGTTTTCATCTTTAACCTTGAAGGCTTATCTAAAGCTTGAGGGCAAAAGCTGTGCATCAGTTATATATGCATCTGGAGCACACAAACAGTATCTTAGATCATCCTTACAAGATTTAATACATGAGAGCAGTTTTTGATATTTTTTACAGCCCTCTGTGATGCGGTGCATGGTGAGGGGCAAGACAAGGTCAGAGTGGATGTAATTTACTATAAAAGTAGCTACAACTTTGAGCTCATTGAAGCATAAGAATTTAGATATTCTGACAGTTTTTAAGATTAGAAATTTGTCCAAATGCAGGATAAAGGCCCTTTTTTAACCAGTGGTGGGTTATAACTACGTACATACTCAAATACTGCATTTGAGTATAGTTCTAGAGTACTAGAGTATTTCTATTCTAAGATACTTTATACCTCTACTTCACTATAATGCAAAGGGTACATTTGTACTTTTTGCTACTTTTTACAATATTAATTTAACAGTAATAATTACTAGTTACTTTTAAGATGAAGATTTCATACAGAGAAATGTGATCAGTTTACAAAGCACAGTTGTATCTAATTGCCGAACAGTATATACAGTTGGTAAAATTAGCTTCATCTTGACATAAAATGCTGCTGACATGCAATCAATCAAATTCCACAAATATATTTATGATAAATGAGATGTTCTAAAATGGCTCTTTTCGCATCATGAGTACTTTTGCTTTGATAGCCTACTAGTACTAATGTACCTTTATGTAAGTGAGATTTTTAATTTACTTGTTATGGAGTGGACATGGAGATTTAACTAGTGCTGGAATATAGCTCAGTACATTTACGCAAGTACTGTACTTAATTACAATTTTGCCGTACTTGTACTTCTCATTTTATTCTACTTTGTAGTTCTACGCAAATCTTAGCGGTGATATTGTACTTTTTACTGCACTACATTTATGCGAGCGAGAGCTTTAGTTACTAGTTACTTTGCAGATTTAGACCACAAATACATTAAATCAACTAATAAATTTGGATATATTATCACAGGTTAATCAACCTGTGAGTCCTTCTTCTACCACTGGTCCTTCTTCTACCACTGGTTTTAACATTGTGGCATTGATACTTCTTCCTGCATTCTGCGTTATGGTTGAGGGTATCTGTTACACTGGTGTAATTTACAGAACATACTGTTCATTTTGAGTGTAGTTTTTATTGCTAAATTTAGATCCAATCTACATATTTTAAGCCATGATGCTCTAGTAGAGAAATACTGTAATAAGGTTGGGATTTTTTCTTCCCGCCTTACACGACAGGGTCACAGAGTTCAGCCATTAATTCATCCACACAATTGCAGAATATGACACGAGTTCCATCCTGGCTGCCATAAATAGAGGGGTTTGATCTGAATGCTATGTCATTAGTGGTTTGGTGGCAATGGAGAATAATAATGCAGATAAACAATGGATGTGTCTGCTCCCACACAACAAAGACAGGCGAGCTGAGAAATCCTCGCTGCTTTGCTCTTTTGCCACCGGCTACAAAACATTCAAACGTCTGGAAATGTTTGTCTTACTTGATAACACAACACAGGAGGCGTGTTTAAATGAACAGAGCTCCTGAGTTGAATCTTACCTGACTGACTTTAATGACTGCTCCGTCATTAGGATGTTAATCACACAAGTCTAATTAAGCTGAAGAGATATTTAAAATCACATTGTTTTTATACAACACATGTGTAAACAATGAAAGTGATGAATATTTAGATTTTTTTTTACAGAAATATCAGAGACAATGAATCCCTACAAGCCTGAATAATGAGCCTTAACAAAAATAAATTTAACTTTAACAACTCTGATATTAAAGGAGTATATTATTGATGAGTGTAAACACACACGCACAAACATAGTGACTGTCTATCAATGCTTCACCCTGTCACAACGCAGCCCAGACAATTGACTGACAGCTGTCAATCCAGCTGATGAGAGCTGACGGAAGGGGTCAGCCATGGTACCAGGGGGCCGTCGTCAGACGTGTCGTCAGAGAGGGACGGGGTGGGAGGGGGATGGAAATAGACAAGGTCTGTCGTGGTCCACTGGGCTCTCCTCTGCCCCACCCCAGAGGGACAGGCTGGTCAGGGGGCGAGATAGATAGAGAAACACACAAAGAGACACAGAGAGAGAATACGAAGCCTCCTGGGTTACTACATGTTCAGCAAGAGATAGTCACAGCTATGGATATGCATGAATGTAGACACCTGACACATGCACTCCACTCAGGAGCATTGTGTATGAAAACTCAGACTTAAATGTCTCTAAAATATCTGTCTGTCCATTAGTGTGATGGATAGAAGATGGAGAAGGGAAAGAAGATGATAAAGAGGCAAATACATTAAGTAATAAGTTAGGAGGAGAATGCACCTCACGTCCCTGTTCTTACCGGGCGGATATAAATGAGTAAAAGAAAGGGAGAGAAATGAAAGGAGACATGAGACGAGAGAAGAGCTAAATGGCTGCAGGGAGGCATACAAGCATGCTTTTTTTTTTTTTTTATAAATAAGACTGTATATTTTGGTGACCGTCTCTGCGGAGGCGAGAGGAAGAGAGACAAGACGAGGGGAGAGGGTTTATAAAGCAGCGGGAGAAAGTGTCAAAAACAGACAGCTACATAGACAAAAGCAGGATGCTGAAAGTATTCACCTTTATAAGGGTAAGGAGGGGAAAAAAGCAAACAGACAGTCAGAGAAAAGACCGCTGGTGTTGACAGAGGCTATTAACAGTCGGGCGGTACGCTGAAAGACTCAAAAGAGAAATGGAGGGATCAGGCTGTATTCACAATGAAAATGGAGAGCGACAAAGAGGAGCCGGAGTGCAGAGAGAAAGGCAAGGAAATGTGCAAAGAGAGGTGAGGAAACGTAATGGAAGAGAGGAAGCCAAGCTGTCAGTGGTCTTTGGTCCATGCTAACCAAACTCTCCAACATGGCTGCTGGTCACATACACACACACACACACACACACACACACACAGATTCATTCCTCTTGCAGACTGTCTGATCCTCTCTCCTCAGGGAGGTGTTAAACTAGAGGAATCTGAGGGGCTTCCTTTGGACACCAAAGTGAGGGGAGTAATAATTCTGTCCCCCCAGCACTCAACACAGATACACCCTTCCAACCAAAACACACACACTTACACACACAGCAAACCACCCACAGGCAGAGATGACTGTTAGATTGAATACAGCACAGGTGAGTGTGAAGCAATGAGTGTTATCACGGTGGTCAGCTCTCATATCAGATCCAACACAAATCCCTCTGCTCTTCACCCGAAACCCAGAGTTGACAAACAACAGTGCCACGAGGAAGGAAGGCTGCTGAAAAAGGACAGAGTTAGAGGTCAGTTACAAACAGATTTTTTAAAACAATATAAAGACATTTAAGTATTGATTTGAAGAAAAGGTTGGAACATGACAGCCAGGAGACAGAAGTAAACATTAGCACAAAACTTGGTAAAGAAAATAACAAGACCAAAGGCCTTCCAAGCTGGTCATCAACACGGTTAGAGGTTGGTATTTGGTTGAATTTAGGTTGACATCAGGTGACCACAATGTCAGGATACATCAAATGCCAACGTCCATTTGATTTAGAATACTGGTGACAGATGATGTTGGTATTTTGTTGGTTTTAAGTTGTGTTGTTAAGTAATCAAAATCCAATGTCTTCCAGTCATCATAACGTGTATGTCTACACAACATGAAATTCTGTCATGATCCAAGATTTTTTCTTTTCTTTTCTCTAGGATTGTGTTGGGTTTCCTGTTTGCATTCTTCCTTGTTTCATGTTTGTTCATGTTTAAGCTGTTTCCTGTTTTATTTTGTCGATTCACTCCTTATGTGTCGTGTCTGCTTTAATTTCCTGTCTTTGTGTGTCTTAGCCTTTGTCAGCCCCGCCCTGTTTAGTGTCACTCACCTGTTATTACTCCCCCAATCAGTGCCTTTGTTTCATTTACCCAGCTACACACCTGCCCTGCGTTAGCCTCATTAGTTCTTCCTGCTCCTGAGTTTTTCCCAGCCAATCAGCTCCCTGCCTGTTCTTCTGCTTCATCACTTGATTCCCCTCACCTGAGCTTCTCCGCCTTTTATCTCCACCTGCACTACATCCCCTCGTCAGGCTAGTGTGTAGGCTATTTAAGTCCTGGGTTTCAGTTCAGTCTTTGCTGGATACTTGATTTTGGTTTGTGATGTTCAGTTGCTGTATCCGTGAACTAAAGTGTGATCTTTTTTGAGCCGCTGTGGTCTGCTGTCTCCTGCGTTTGGGTCCACCTTCTCCACGCCACATAACACTGACATTGTTAGACATTTAAAATTAAGACATAAAAAAAAAACTAAATTTAACATCTGTCCAACTTAAGAGCCCAACATCTTTCACACTGACGTCCAGTGCCAGCTTGGCTTACACATTAAGTCTGTATTTTTTGTATGTGTTCTTTAGTCCGTTATCTAATGATAATAATTACACACAAACACCGCACACCAAGTCTGACGCATTTTATTCTTCTGTTCCTTTCGAAAATTTGCAATACAAGACAAAATGGAGTCATCAAGCAGTCAGGATGATCTTATGGTCCTCTCATTTCTTTAAAGTAGATAAAAAAGGAAATGATAGAATGACAATGAAATGAGTTGGCATGTGAACATAACTGACACAATGTGAGGTCATATTTATTTTTAACGTGCATCAATTTCCTCTACATTTTGCTAAATCTAAATCGCAGTGGCAACAGTAGTCTTAAGTCTCCCCAGTTTAGCTAGCAATGCAAAAAAGAAAAGTTTTGGAAGAAAATAGAATTTAATTGTGCATGATGAGATACGTTTGCTTTCACTGCCAACTCTGCAAAGTTAACGTTCCAAATAATCATAAAACCCCAACTGCAGTGCCACCTGGTTAGTTCTAATAGGCTGTGTTACCTTCATTATAAGGCCTAATATGTTTTGCGGCTCCAGATAGATTCTTTAAAATAATTTTTGGTCAAAAATAGCTCTTTTGACAGTGAATGTTGCCAACCCCTCACGTAGGCTCTGCAGTTTGAGCTATAGGCTGACTTTAGCATGGTAATGTGGTCACAATGACTATACCAAAGTTGGGGAATTGTGCACTCTTGAATCCAGGCTTTTCAAAAGCTAGTGTCAGGTAGGTGTGGCCAAAATCAACTAGAGTTGGCTCTAAAGATGCAACGAGTACTGATTTATTCCATGTCAAGAAGGTGACACAATGTTAAACAATATGACAAGAGGTGTTGTTACTACAACTTTCAGAAAATATAGTTCTATATACACAAACAGTCTATCAGACAGTAATGACCTATCAGGAGAAGGCAGGTGACACATTACCTGATTTTCTCATCTGGAAGGAATACTTTTTCACCAACACCCCAGTAATAATTACAGCCGTAACTGTCTCTTTGCATAGCCTTGCCCCTTTGTTGTTAGCAGCTGCTACTCCGTCAAACTGTCACTAACTGAAGAAATATTAATTTTGTAAAACAAAAAAGTGATTTCAGAGATAAGCAGACAGAAGAGTCTACAGTATGTATTTGAAGGATTTGTCCAGGATGTCAAACTGATTCAGCAACAAAAACAGGTCAAAAGATAAAGACAGAAGCTTGAGCCTACAGATCACAGTGTAAAAGTGAACCATCACGTCAACTGGCGATCGAGACAGAAGACAGTGAAACTGAGGAGCAACACCATTCCTGTAGAGCAGGCTGAGTCTCTACTCACTGTTACAATCATCAAAAGCAGCATGTGTATACATTCAGTATAACAGTATAGTACCTTCAACAGCTAGCATAGCATACAAGTGTTAAGTTAGTGACGTAACCTTTAACGTATATCTCCTTACATTGTCAGTGGGTAACAAGTATCATTATTACAGGACAACCTCAAAAACCACAATACCAGCCTGAAAATGAAATAAATCTGAGACGATTGCACGGGAGTCTACGGAGCACAGACATAAAGTTGTTGGACCCTGGTCTGAGCTGGCTGATGCTATGCCATGATTGACCAGTCTGCATTTGAGGGTGGGACTTAGTGAAGGGTCAGTTGCTTATATGATTCCTGAGTAAACTCTCTGGTTCTCCTGTATTTTAAAATCCCCAGAGTGGATCTGCTTGTCCATGACATATCAAAACATACACCAACATATAGGCCCATTTGGGAACAATTTTGACTGCGGATTAAAAAGAACTGGTTTTATCTTTTTAGCCCCGTTTTTATTTCCATTTCGCCAAATCTGAACCGTTCATGTTATGCCCAATGAACTATTAGTTGCTGTTAATTTATAGACGTTTATTTGCGGTGGACATCAGAGATAATTATATCCTCTGTTAGTGTAAGTCACACAAAATAATATCAACATGTGTATCGTGTCTGTGTATAAAGATCTGAGGAGACAAAGCAGGAGTATTAGTTTGACTCAGATTCACCTCACGCAGTCTTTTTACCTCATGTCTCTCCCTCTGGCCCCCCGGGAAGGTTTTCGACTTTCTTGTTTGGCTTTTTCCTGTGAAATGTCCGTGCCTATTATACACCATATCCTTTATTGGTAAAAAAAAAAAAAAAAAAATGCCGTCTGTAAGGATGAGTTAAATTCCAAGTGAATATTTGATTCTCTACCTCTTCCTGCAATGTTAATCCTGTCTGCATGGGGATACAGACAATGTGCATGCATTCAAAAAGTACTCAGACCCCTTCACTTTATTCACGCTTTGTTATGACTGATATTTCATCTTTTTCTTTTTAATAAATGTGCAGAAATGTTGAAAATCTGTGCATCCCTATAATAACTTTAATAATATTGACTTTTCAAATCAGGGTTACAAAGTGCTTCACAGGTTACACAAAATTACTCCCCAACCAACCACATATCCCTCTCTCCTCATAGACACAACCAGAATGCTAACATGCTAATGTAAAGCAGGGATAAGGTGTACCGTGTTCACCTAAGTGTGTTAACATGCTTAAATAAGCTAATAAGCACAAAACAGCTGTGTCTGGTGGTATTGTCATTATTTTTGTAAGTTCATGGTGGAACTTCATGAAATGTCAGAAGATCATTTAAGTCATTAGGATTCATAGTTATAAGAGATCTGTGTCTAATCTATGCAATTCAGCAGTCAACAGGATGGCCACCCTTGACTTCCACTAAAATGGATAAAAGTTGAAGAATATTTGCAACATATTGTCCTTTTAAAATGGACATTTTTAAATGTGTGCACGACCAGAGTTGGGTGTAACCTAACGCGTTAGTTTTCTGTTTGAGTAATCAAATACTTAATTACATTTTCAAACAAGACATCAGTTTCTTCCGTTACTTTTAGAACGCTGGTCCTTCAGCTCCGCAACAGCAACGGCTGTCGTTTGGTTCTAATAACGGAGATAACGTTAAACCTATCAGTCTGAAAGAAGCCACGGAGCTTGTGGCTCGCTACGTAGTCGGAGAAATGCTGCCGTTGTCTACGGTGGAGTCTAAACAGGTGGAGTAGGACTCGCTGACAGACATATTTCAGACTCAGGACTTGCATTATGCCTGGTACATGCTACACGCTGGTACTCACCAATTATCCCCAGTCGTCTTTCACGGCGTGTGTGATGTCATCGGGTTATTCTTGTCCTATTTTTATTACTTTCACTATTATT
>NC_065529.1:24489876-24495602 GCF_006386435.1 Epinephelus moara
GCTTAGCGCCCTGTGGTCCATTGCCCAATAGGAAATGTAGAATACTCAAAAGTACTTTAAAAGTGCTTGAGTTACTTTTCTCAGGGAGTAACGCAGTAAAGTAACTGGTTACTTTTTTAAAAAGTAACGCAGTAACGTACTTTGATTACTTTTAAAGTAACCCTTACCCAACACTGTGTACGACCTTAAGAACATTGATATAGCAGGAAACAACTATTTGCTATACAGTATGTGGTGTAATGTATTAACAATGGGCCCCAGTACACACCATTATGACGGGGCCCAGTGCATGCTATTGTGCGCATATCGTCTCGTCACATGATCAAACAGAGACTTGACATTGGACAACATAAACATATATTTTAGAGGAATCATCATTTCAAATCTGTGTATGGAAAAAATACCAAAGAAAATAAGAAATAATTCATTTAATTTAATATTTTTTAATAGTTTATTTATAGTTTATGTAGAATAGGCATATAATTTTGTTACAGATGCTACTGACTGTGTCACCAAAAAAAAAACAGATGATGGGTTTGCCTTTTTTAAGGGCATATACATATTAATTTAATGAGAGTTCATCTTTTAATAAGGGCATATTTCCAAGGGGACAGTGTCTCATAAGGGCCCATTCTCCATCCAACATGTTGCTGGAGCGCCCACTCTCTGTATGGGCCCCTGCACCTGTGCTATATACAGATGTGGAGTAATGGTGTCCTGAGTAAAGAAGGAAATCTGTGTCTGTAATCTGTAATCCGAGTTTCTCCGTTTATTGTCATGGTAGATGGTCCAGTGGCACATGCATGTTAGTGCAAGTAGTCCCTGTGTTTAAATCCCACTGGCTCACTAACTGCTGCCACTCTGCACAGCACTCATATGGTGATTACTGCTGATATTAGGAAAGTATCGCAGGAAGTGTAGAGCCCAATCTCTGGCTCCACCAGGTTATGGCTGGTAGTTCTGTCAGCACTGTTGCCACTGATAGTGCTGTTCCCGCTGTTAGCACTGTTAGCTGCTAGCTAGCAACTCAGCCACCTCCATGTTGAGAACCGAGTGTGGTCAACCTGAATCTGGCTCTGAATCATCCACCCAATCACCAGAATACATGTGTACATTGTATGTTTCTGCAAACAACAGATAAGTAACATTTGTACACTTACATAGCGGGTATGTTGAAACTTTACATTTCTTTATGTTTCAGCAACGCTGTGGTTAACATGTGGTTATGTTTAGGCACAAAACCCACTACAGTTGGGAAAAGATCATGTTTTGGCTTGTTGTTTGTCTTTGTTGGTCTGCTGCTGTCTCCAGCTTGCCTATTGTGCCTGGGTGTCACGCAATCCACCAATTCCACCTCCAAGTCAGGTCATACATGCAATCAGAACTATGTCACTTTAAAAATGTTGATATGATACATACAAATATAACATTGGTGGTTTGCAGAAACAAACAATTCCAGCATTTTCTTCTGGCGACTGAGCTGGATAGCTGGATATGCTCTGAGTGTCATACACAACTCTTTTCAAAGTAAGTCAATAAAAGGTAAATCCGAGCAGTGAGTGACTTGGACATAGATTTTAAAAAAGAAGCTGCAAGGTTGAGACGAAAAAAGAAAATACTGGAGTGTGTGTCTGTGTGTGTGTGTGTGTGTGTGTATGTGTGTGTGTGGCCCGATCAATATCAAACAGTGCTGTGATACCACATTCAACCTGGGGGCCTATCAGAGAGAATGTCAGCACTCTCTGGTGAGATGATCCCACCAACCATCGCCACCAAACATACACACACACACACACACACACACACACACACAGTCCCTGCGTCACCTTTTTCCCAATTCATTATTATCACGCTCGCTGGGCCTCATTAGCAGCAGGCCAAACAATGCTGCTTCCACAAACAAAACAAAATGCTCCACAACAGTAATTGCCTTCTCCCTCCATGTCTCCGCCTCCAAGCCTCCTTCTTCAGCTGACACCTGCTGTGGAGAAGTTTAGCAGGAAACAAGTCCACATGCGCGCGCACACACACACACACACACACACACACACACACACACACACACACACACCAACCAGAGCTGCCTCTCTAGGACCACTCTTTCTCTCCTTACAATTTTGTTCCTACTTTCTTAAATTAATCCCACAATGACTACAAAACAATAACAACCAAATCAATAATGGTCTTGAATAATAGTTTCTCAATATTTCTTAGAGGACAGGGGGTGTTAAACACACACGCGCACTCTATACTTTCAATCCCTTGGATTCTGCCACACCCTTTACCATTTCTTCTCCGTTTGCTTCCTTTCCCATCTCCATACTCTGTACACTGCAAGCTGTGGACTTTAATTTTTTTCTCCTTCTGAAGGTCTTTCTCTGCAACATCCTTAACAAAAACCAAGGATGCTTAAAGGGATAAAGTAAAACAGAAAGTATGAAAAACATAAAGACGAAAACAGGAAAAGAGGGATGAGCGAGAGAGGGACAGCAGGAGAAACAACAAAAATAGGTAAAATAGACAGAAGGGATGCTCCACTGCTTGGCTGACACACATGGGGTCTCTGCAGACTGAGAGGATGCTAGGAGAGGAAGGGGAAAGAGAGAAAGAGAGCTGTGTGGTGTGGTGAGAAGCATCCACTCCCCTCCTCCCTCACTTCAAGCCTCCACCTCCCTCCACCCCCACAGTGGAACTGTATGCTTGGCTTCTCCCGGTTTCTTTAGCATTCCTCCCCATCCTCTCCCAAAGCCTGGGAGAGGACCGAGGCAGACAGCAGGGCTTGTCATAGTCACAGGCCTAGGTCCAAGCAGTGTGTGTGTCTGTCTGTCTGAGTCTCTGTATGTGTGTGCGTGTGTGTGTGTGTGTGTGTGTGTGTGTGTGTAGGTGCATATGAATCTGTACTGTATATAAATGTGTTTGAACATTTGTATGTGTGCATGTGTAATGTGCTTCTTTATGTATGCCTGCCTGAAGGCAGATCTCACTGGTATTTCTTAATTATTTGTCTGGAAAGAAATGTCAGGTTTACAGGTGGACACACAATAACTATCTCAACTAAAATAATTTACCATAACCTAAACCAATCCTTACCAAACATACCAAAAACAAAACAAGATGTAGAGCCCCAGCTTCGTCATAGAGATGTCACAGCAATTTAATATTTGACAAAAATACCAGTATGCAGTCACTTGTATGTTTATGCATGATATCACAAGAAAATATGTGCATGTGTCTAATCACGAATGACTGTAGAAAACTGTTTATATACAGTAATACTAACTTGCAACAGCAAATACATTCAGAGGTATATGTAATGCCAGCCAGTTTGTTATGTTTTTTTATCAGCATAGTGAGAAATGATTTTGATGAATCTGAGTGGAGTGTTTCGAAATGTTCATACAAAATCTATCTGTACACTAACAATATTTCATTTACTTTCCCCCGTAATATTTACCTCTTGCAGGACAATATCTGCCTGTAGCAACAAAAGCATTGTTAACATTTTTATGGTTATGTTTAGGCACTCTTATCACTTATCTAAAAAGTTTTTAAGTGATTTAAAACGCAAAACAGTGCATGTTTAGCAGGATTTATACTTCTGCATCGAATCAATGCCATACTTAAAGCATATCCTACACCATAGCCTGACGTGCACCTCCCCAGAAATATAATTACACGTTGTAGCAATGCAGACCTCCTGTCTATTTTTGTAAGCTGAAACTATACAAACACATCACACTGTGTGATTTATCCTGGCTTCAAATGACCAGAGGAAATCTCCACTTGTTGCTAGGCTAATTTATACAATGTAGTGGCTTGTGCTAATAACGTTAGCATGTTGTATTTGTTTGGAAAATGTGTTTAGACAGTTGTTTTGTTGGTGAACTGTAATGGAACCAAATTTTGTAATGTTACATTTGTTAAATGTTGCTGTTGTCCCTGGCTTCATATGAATACAGGAAAATTCCACTAGCCGCTAGGCTAATTTATACAATGTAAAATGCCATAGGCTTGTGCTAAAAACATTAACATGTTGTATTTGTGGGGAAAATGTGTCTAGATAAAGAAAAATGTTTTGTCTGTGAATGCTGAGAGTTATAATGAAGCCAATTTGTGCACTCGTGTTTGAAATTGTTGCTATTTAGCCATGTTAAAAGTGTGTTTTGGGTGTGTTTTGAATCAATTAAACTTTACAGCACTTCACAGAAAAAACGCTGACTGCTAGTGTTTGGGAGGTGTGACTGCAGAGTGACACAGAGTATAAGTGCTCACAATGGCATAGGCCACGTGTGTAGGCTACAGCGTAGGCTCTGCATAGAGCTGACACACAAGTATAAATCCCACCTTAACTTTAATAACATGCAACATAAACCAAAATCTACAAAAAGTACCGCTTGTTCCATTGAAAAACAAACAAAATCCAGGTAGCGCTTACATTTTCCTCAACAACAAACACTAGTATATAAATGTAATTTCTACACATTTTAATGTGTGTATATGTTTGTGAATGTCTTTTTTTCATGTGTAAGCACACATGTCTGACTCAGCACAGTATGTGTGTGACTATATATATCCACTTTGTGTGTGTGTGTGGCCTGTCAGTGTAAATGAACAGGAGATCTTAGCTGCATGGTGGACAGTACTGGCACAAAGACCCCCATGACTTTGAAAGCTTAAATCTCACACCAGGGACTTTGGGCTGGACGCACACATCCTCTGCCAACTATCTTCTCTCCAATATCTATAAATTATTCACCAAGCCCCGATTGACCGGGCAGAGATCCTAATGAGAAACATGTTGCAGGGAGACACTCAGCCGTGTCAGTGCGTGCACGTGAGTGTGTGTAAAGTGTAAATAGACACCATGTCATTACATATGTAGAGGGTGTGTGCTTGAAAAGTACGTGTAAGGCTGTGCAGGGTGCGTACAGAGAGACTAATTAGCATCAGTGCTGCCGGACAAGAGGAATGATTAAGTCTCTGTGTAATTAAGTCATGGTGGAATAGGAGAAATTCACTCAGATCTTTAACACTCACAGTCTTTAACGGGGTAGATCACACTGATGCATAAAGAATAAGCAAAATTTCTTTGGCACTTATATATGCAAATTTTAGCTGCTGCTTACATGCAAAAAGTTTCCAGCTAGCTTAAAACTGTAATGGTAACAGTGGTAAACGGCCAACCTGATCTCACAGAAATACGTGAAATGACCACGACCTCTTAACACTGCATTCTGTGGTGGCAGCATGTAATGGGTTGAAATTACGTGCTGCCACCACGAAAACAATGCCAATNATTTTAGCTGCTGCTTACATGCAAAAAGTTTCCAGCTAGCTTAAAACTGTAATGGTAACAGTGGTAAACGGCCAACCTGATCTCACAGAAATACGTGAAATGACCACGACCTCTTAACACTGCATTCTGTGGTGGCAGCATGTAATGGGTTGAAATTACGTGCTGCCACCACGAAAACAATGCCAATGTAAAGTCAATTAGGGTCCTCTCCCGTGGTGGACACACGGATTCCCTGATTCAATCACGTCACGTCAACCTCGTTTTCCTCAATGATATCTTTAACATTCCTGTATACACACAAAAACGCGGAAGTGTCCTTGATAACTCAACAATATGACAGGTTAATGTCAAGGCCATAAAATAAAATAAATGTATTTTGCCAGCTTTTGATAGCGTAGAGCTTTAAGAGCATTGTGCTGTGGGCGGATGG
>NC_065529.1:24497417-24500254 GCF_006386435.1 Epinephelus moara
TGCTCAGCCTTATTTTTATCTTCTTATTTATTTATTTATTAGTGGCGTTTGGATTCAGTTACAGCAGACGGATGGCAATCTGAAATGGAATGAAGCCCACAGACAGCGGACAGCAGCTACAAAACAGTAGTGGAACGCACCCCATCCGCCCACAGCACAATGCTCTTAAAGCTCTACGCTATCAAAAGCTGGCAAAATACATTTAGTTTATTTTATGGCCTTGACATTAGCCTGTCATATTGTTGAGTTATCAAGAACACTTCCGCGTTTTTGTGTGTATACAGGAATGTTAAAGATATCATTGAGGAAAACGAGGTTGACGTGATGTGATTGAATCAGGGAATCCGTGTGTCCATCACGGGAGAGGATCCTAATTGACTTTACATTGGCATGTTTTCGTGGTGGCAGCACGTAATTTCAACCCATTACGTGCTGCCACCACGGAATGCGGTGTTAAGAGGTCGTGGTCATTTCACGTATTTCTGTGAGATCAGGTTGTAAACGGCTCTCTCCAAAGTTAAAAAGTACGCCTTCCAACATCTCAAGCTTGGAAAGTAACACATTAAAATGTTTGATTTTAGAGGGGCAGTGTTCCTATGTTTTGGCTAACAACAGCAGACTGAAAGCGTCACATGCCATATGCATTAAGAGACAGTTACTGTGATCATTTACTCCTGTTCACACTGGCAGTGAGAATAGAGGACAATCAGTCCACAGTCCCTGTAATGTGCAAAGGAATTCTAATGTTCAGCTTTAGAAAGAGATCATTTTATTGTCAGTATAAAGAATGACATGATTACAGTAACCTATAACTAGATCAACGTGCATGTGGGCATGTGTGTATTGTTTCAAGACCTACTTGAAAAAAAATCCAAATTTATCTTTAACACACAGACATAAGATGAGTGCCACGTTTTATTTGTTGAACTTTATTTTTTTTAATGCAACCTCTTGCTTGCAAACAGTTTTGCAGTGGGATGCAACAAAGCAAACAGACAGAGGAGCAGATGACACAAATACATTGAAGTTTCTATCTCCCCTACCTGTCGACTTTCTCCTTCTCCTCCCAACAACCCCGCACACCTCGCGCTGTCTCTCTCTCTGTTACCTTGGAGTCTGGCCGTCATGCTCCTGTGGCTCCACTCTAAAGGTTACGCTGTGTACCCACCGTCACTGCCTGTCACTCCCCCACCACCACCACCACCAGCCACACACACACACTCTCACACACACACATACTCCATCAGTCCCAGGCCCTGTCAACGATATACTGTCCATAGAATCAGCAACTTACCCACCGTATGCCTTTGCAAAGAGGACGTTGCAGTGAAAAGAGTTAGACAGGTTGCAGGTTAACAGCTCTGGTGATGGAGTAGGTGGAGTGGTTGTTGTTGTATTAAGAATATCAGACAGATAAACTGAGAGACCGAAGGAATGTGCATATAAAAATATGAGAGTGTGCTTGTGTGTGCCTGTCCATCTGCAGTCTGCTGGCCTTGGCACATGGAATTAAAATGCTGCTCACTTGACAGAAATCAACGGGGTCCTCAGAGGCCTCATCTCCTTCCCGCCTCCCTCTTCCAACATTACTCCCCTCCTTTCTTTCTCAAAGATGAATCCTCTGCACAATGAGCTGAAGGGAGTGTCTGGTGAAGAAAAAGGAGTGAGACAAGAGGAACATCGTATTACAACAGTCAGATGTAATAAAATGTACAATAAACTTGTTTCAGATATGAGACTGGTGAGGCGACAAGACATATGTTTCAATTTCATTACATTTAGTACTAACTGAAATTGTTGACATTGTTTGAGCCACTCTTGCTCTATTGGCTTGTATCCTGAAGATTCTTCCACAGCTCATTCTCAGTTCCTGTGAGACTCACTACTGCACATGGAAGCTGCATTCACGCAGCGTGGGCTGAATAAGAAGGACAAGAAAACCTCCCGTTATTCCAGTTTGGGAATGTTCACGGATTATTCAAAGATGGTTTCTTCTACTGCTAGTCTTTAAATAGCTTAAATTAGCTACTTTTTAAAACTGTTATTTATTTGGAACAATTCGTCATCAAGTGAAACCAGATGCAGACAAGAGAGATGTTATTGCTGTCAGATATACCCAATACTTTGGACTTGGTGACATAACTCAGAGGCTGATGAGAATGGGTTTTTTCCATTTGCTCATAATGTCAGTCTAAAGGATCTGATGATATGAATGCAGTCTTTCAGTCAATATCTGAGGGATCTCTAAGCAGTCTTCTCTAAAAAAGTAACAAACATACATACGCTAAAGTTGCCTATGTAAGGCCTTAAATGGACAAACTGTTTAACTTCACTTGGTCAGTTGGTTGTCAGTCTGCTGCTTCTGTTCAGAGTAAATTATCTCCAAACCTACTGATTGCCATTAATATTTGTACAGACATTCATGGTTCCATTCATGGATGAATCCTGAATCTGAATTTTCCTTCATCATGTCAACATTTTATCTATTACCGTATGTTGGTAAATGGGCAAACTACATATAAAACTAGTGACATTCCTCAGCGTACTTTGGGTCTCACTCATGAAACGTGAGCAGAAGGAATTTGTGTGTAAACTGTTCACAGACGGAAATTTACATGCATGTCCGCATTCATCAATATTTTAGTAGTTCCGATCTTCTCGTAGCTACTAACAAAATCTACTCCTGCTCCTGACCACTCGTAGTGCTTGTGTAAATTTAGTAAAGCACATAAATTTTGCTTTTCACTATTGGAAATTACAATTTTAATTCGTATTACGCTCTGTTATGTACACAGTACACAGATGCCTTTGAAACACGTAATCTAAACATGACAAAA
>NC_065529.1:24501348-24618566 GCF_006386435.1 Epinephelus moara
CTCGCTTGTTTTCGGCACCCCTGAGGCATGGATACTAATGACGTCAGATTCTGGGTGAGTCGTTGATCTCTACTGATTGGTTAGGGAAAAATCAAATTCCCTCCCCCTTGTAAATCGCCTTCAATGGAAGCCATGTCAGACTGAAGGTTCTGGGAGCTTCAGTCTGACACTCAGGCTATAACTTTTCATGAATGAGACCCTTTGTGTTTAGTACTAATTAACAAATGTTAGCATGCTAACACACTAAAATAAGATAATAAACATGATACACCTGCTAAACATCAGCATGTTAGCAATGTCACTGTGAAACATGTTTGCATGGTGGTGTTAGAATTTCGCTTAAAGTATCGCATTAAATACAGCCTCATATTTTTCACTGTATATTCTGTCTTGTAGGGCTGCCGCTTGAAAGTCAGAGATTCAAATCGTCAGTTGGAGACCAGTGTAGTTCTGCACTGTACTTCTGGGGACGCTTTGGTCGCTATATTTTGTTGTGGAGTGAGCACTCTAGACTTGAGAAACTTTACACCCTAAGGCTCCGAAATAATATAATCTTGTTACATAATCAAGTGGTGAATTTACAGCCCACAGATACTTAACACGACACAGTCCGTGGCTTTTGTTTGATATTTAGTGTTGGCAAAAATGTTGCTGCACATTTCTGAACTGTCGTTAGCGTCGTTAGCTTGTTTACTATATTACATGACTGCTGTCACACTGAATGTCCTGCTGAGCCCCGTTTAAACTTTAAAACTTCATATGGGAAAAAAACAACAAAAAAAAACATGAATTGTTGAATATAGCCCCGCTGTCTTATTTACGTTTGACCAGCATCATGGACCCACTTCACACCTTGCATTAAACAGCGTTTTAGGCAGTCGGATTGTATTTGGATAGTGCTTGTAATCTGATCAGCCAGACCAACTCTGGAGGTTGTCAGGGACACAATGACCATAGTAAAAACAAGCGTAAATTCAAATGTGTTTTATAGAT
The DNA here is from genome assembly GCF_006386435.1 of Epinephelus moara. Taxonomy (NCBI): domain Eukaryota; kingdom Metazoa; phylum Chordata; class Actinopteri; order Perciformes; family Serranidae; genus Epinephelus; species Epinephelus moara. Next base: position 24,502,342 of record NC_065529.1, read on the forward strand.
ACAACAACTACATGGGTGAAAACACATAATCGCGTGTGACTGTTTCAAACCAGCGAGGCAGCAGCGATTATCCCTCATGAACCTCACTGTTGCCTTCTTAATCTTTCTAACTGGTTCTGATGTAGCCTATTTAACAAAGAAAAATATGAACCAGCAAAGATTTTGTTTTATATTACGCCTATATTGGCTCTGAAATTCATACAGTTTCATGAGCCTAACTAATTCTATTTTCAAAATATACATATTATTAAATAATTTTTTTTGTATTCCAATCATAATCGTATTGACAGGCGGGGACAAGTGCCTTTGGACTACAGACCCGCCTGCCTCGTGGTGGCTGCGGGGGTATTCTTTATGGACCAGAGCCAAGACAAGAAAAAGTTTCAATTTGGTTTGACAAAAGTATACAATATTTGAGCTGGGAAAAGCGATCCAATCTCAATTCGGATCTTAATGCTGTTACCACTGGCGAATGTTATTACTAGGTGTAAATGATAGACAGGGATACTATCTGGATACAAGATGCATTCTGATGCAAAGTGTAAAGCGGGGTCATATATCCTACACCAGCCTTGTATAAGGTTTTTTATTATAATAACTGATAAAAAAAAGAAGACTCAATTCATCTTGTCACAATCTTGCCTTCACTGGTTTATTTCAACGACGAAATATTATACATTCAGAAACTGAAGGAGAAATAAAGAGTGGAAATGCTCTTTCCACATTCACAGACCAGTGTTTCCATCTGTATCTGAATACAGACTGAGACTACAGCTTATATATCCTATGTATAATTACATTTTTCTGTAAGTAGTAATTAACCAGTGAATGATATTCTAACTGGGTCTAATGAAACTAATCTGACCTCAGTCCTCAAACACACACAACCAAACAGATAAAATGGCTCTTAGACAAATCACACGTACAGTATCACAGCTGCTCCCTCTGATATCTCTGTGAAGTTCTCTGTTGTTTAAACAATAAACATTGTTTATTCATTTATCTGTCTGTCTATCCTTCTCTTTTCCTCTCATCCTTCTACCCCCTTCTGTCTCTCCTTCATTCCTCCTCTCTGTGGGCCATCCGTGGAGCGTTCAAGCGCTCTGACGACATGCACCGCTGAGTTCTCAACATCTTGTCTCGTCACGGCAATTACACAGACACACATATACTCACACACATACACACATTTAACATACTCACTACACTCAAAACATGTTCCAAAGTGTCTTTTTATATTGAACAATACAGTATACTCTTATCACTCATACAAGAATTACCTTTTTTTGATGATTCAGAATGGGAAAAACTCCTCGTATCTCAAAAGCTTAACCCTCATGCACTGCCTCACAGTACAGCATTAGAGATAGTCGAATTCAGGATTGAGAGACTGAGGGAGGGAGCAGGTGGTCTGAGAGGTCAGGGCAGGGACCAGTCACTGACCCCCTCCATACCACTGTGAAAGGATAAGGGTTAATTAACAGCAGACTTTAATCGCCTGTGATGAATGATTCATAGCTTCCTGGTCTATAGTCAGTATTTAAAACACATGGACGGAGCCGGAGCAGGCATGAATTATTCAGGTCCTATGGTACCCAGCGCCACTTTTCACTCACACTGAGCAAAGACAGAGCTGAATTTCAGGCTGCGAGCATCTCACTAGCCTGTTGATAAAAAGCAAACAATTAATGTTTTGCAATAGATAGCAAAATCTGACAAACGCAGGGAGAGGGGTTAAATAGATAATGACAACGGCAATTTCCTGAAATGAAGTAATCGTGATGCACAGTCATTATTTGGCAAAAGGAGACAAAGACAAAGAGGGACATGAGAGAAATGTTACGAGACTGCCTCTGAAAAAGATAGATGAACAGAAAAAGAGAGAGGGAGTAAGTTTGGTCAGCTGAGATTTACTGTCTCGACTGTGAATGCAGCAAATAATAAGTCACCAGCTAAGCAGCTTCGATATATTCTTAAAATCCATGGCCGTCTTGTCTCTGCTTTTTCAACACATCATTCAACCCCCTGTTAACGCCAAAGATAAAGTGCGCCTCAGCCCACAGAAAGATAAAGGTCTTCAGCGAGAATGTTTAAAGGCATGGTAAGGTACAACAGTGACCAATAAGTCAGGGGGTGGAGTGAAAGGAAGATTCTGTGGTCTCAGGTCTGAGGAAGATGAATCAGTCAGGCAACAAAGGCACGTTTTTAATTCATGTATACATGCCGACGGAGCACAAAGTACAAACACACAAAGGGTGGCTGGGTTTATGTAGAGAAATTGATGGCGTACTTGCTGACATGAAGGCGTCTATGTTTATGTGTGCATGTGAGGATGTGTATGTGTCCTGTATGATGTGAACAGTGGCGATTGCTCTAAGACTGCAAGGGAAGCTCAGCTTCCCCTAAAATGTCAAAAAATAAGTGGTCAAATATGTACTGTTGTGTTTACATTTCATTGACTAACGGCCTCATGCCTATGACCAAATCACAGCCGTGACGATATACGAGTATAACATCACTCCCTCTCGTGTGATATTGCTTAAATAAATGAGTGTCAGTTTATGGAGCCAGCATATCACTGAGGGCCACACAGGTTCAAGACATATGATGCCGGCCACTTTGATCAAGCAGTGCCACACAAATTCTCCATCACTGAACAGCTTACAAAGTAAAGACTGTTTTTTTTTAAAAACAAGTTCCTGTCTCTGAAACATGCTATTTAGACCTTTTGTCTGTGGTTTCTCAAGTTGTTACAGATGTTCCTGAAAGTTGAGCTCCCGGCATGACATCACAGGTGCTCCCAGGACTGACCAGCATATCTCCCATGGGCCCAGTTTTTGCCCTGTATGCTCGGCCAAAGCTGCAAACAAGCTCTGAAACTCAGGTCTATAGCGATGCTACATCAATGTGGTTGTATCATGCACACCTAGGGTCCTTCCAGGCCATTTCTTAAGGAACCCTTCTCCACTTCTGGACTCCTGGATCCTATAGCAAGTTTCGACTTGTTATTACCCATGGGGCCACACTCCTGCCCTCATTATCACTAATCTTCTGGTTGTCCCCCCTGCTTCTTAATCAAACAATTTCTCACAAGATGAGGGATACGTGTAGGTAGATTTTGGTTCAGAGATGGTTTCCACCTAAGAGGAAACAGACAGGAGTGTCATGGATAAACTGTACAAAAGCTAATACTGTTTGGGCTAATGACTAATAGGGGGCAGCAGTACGAGCAGGTTACTAATCAGGTGATGAGGAAAGGGCAGAAAACTCAAGGACAGTGATTAGTGGAGAACTGAAGGTTGGCAGACTCTGGAAAATTCTGCAACACATACTGAAAGTGAGAAAACAGACAGTCAGATGGTAAAGGAGGAAGAGAAACACAGTGCAGGAGCCACAACACCTTTGTTGGACATTTTAGGTTGGATTAAGAGTTAATTTTAGAATAGAAGAGAGACTAATTTCCTGTCTAGATATAACATGTTAATGGCGACACAGATAGAGTAATTTCTCCTTTTTTGGCTTTTCTCAGAATTATTTCTTTTTCATTTCAAATTTAATTCCTCCAATAACTCCACTTACCATCCACTGGCCTGTGGTGTTTCATCCCTTGTTCTCCTGTACCCCCACATCCTGATTTCCACTGCAGAGTCTTTAGGTGGCTTTTCCCTTCGTCATAGGCCTGGTGACCATTCAAGGATGAGGAATCAGTATCCACCTTTGTCCAGCTTTTTCAATAAGGGCATCAATCAGCCCATTAAACAAGCCTCAGCAAAGCACTGTCCACAGTAAAATGTGCCGTGTTGAAAGGTTGGCATCATCCACTGATCATCTGAAAAGATCAGTAACCAGTCATGAACTCGCGGGAGCCATTCATCCTTAAAGCTCTGACATGAAGGAGCACAATTAAGCAGAGAGTACTGAAAGAAATACTGCTTCTTTGCAGGGAAATCAGAATAACTAAAGCTCCAGCTACGATCAATTCCTGCACAAGTTTTTCTTATAGAGAAAGATGAAGAGTTTTTCGGTTTACCAACCCACCCAAGCACAGGCTAAATGAAACATCGTTAACCACAAGATAAAAACAAATGAGGCCGCTGCACTTGTGGTTTGTGGAGTGAAAAAGGGAGCGAGGGCTGAAGGTAAAGCTTGAAAAGAGGGAGAACGGGTGAGACTGTGTGGGAGGAAAATAGAAATAGTGCAGGGGGGAGATTTGTTACTGTAATTGCGTCTGGAGCAGTTGTTTACCCAGCAGCGAAGACAGGTAGAGGCTTCAGGTTAAGGACACAGATGGACAGATCAGTGTGAGAGAGACAGATTATGAGATGGATAGCTTTTCACTGTTAGATTGCACATTTAACCCAAATGGTGGAAGATGGATGGCTGGTTTACCACAGTATATAATGTGGATTCTTATCTAAAAAAAAAACAAAAAAAAAACACAAACACACACACACACACACACACACACACAATGTACAAGTGTGTCTACATGTCTACACATCCTGATTTGGTTGAAAACTTTGTCCCTGGTTGACTTTTCAATGTTTCCAGCTAACTTTTTCAAGAGTTCCTAAATACACATTTGATATCTACATACCTTAACATGCCAAAAGACATGCTAAAGCTAAAAGCAAAAAGTCAGTGTCCTAACCCGTCAGTGTGTCCACATACAGTGGTTCGTATGATTTACTACAAAATACACACACAACAGTTCATATGATGTCTTACAAATTAGCGCCCCACAAATAATGTGACATACTTGACATAAAGTAATGTAGGTTAACTAGGCTTAGCTTTTGCTCCTTGAAAACACTTCTTATTTTGTATATTTGTATATTTTGCCAGATATTTAATACTCTTTTGTTTCTAAAACTGGGCCCAGTGAGTGACCCTGACCCAGGGAACACACTGGTTGTTCTGGTTGTTTCTGGTTCTGTTTCTGGTCAACGTTAAATTGTGGTTACTGCTCGAGTGTTACTGTAATTTGAATATTTAAATATAATTGAATCGAAACATGGTGAAAACTTAGGTTAAAAAAACTCAAAGTTCACTTGGTTTCACATGAGTCCAGACACCAGCCTCCTAAAGGGGAACTCTTGTGTTGTTTGATTCATCCACCAACCCAACCTGTCTCTTAACACAAACTTTCGGTCTTTGTACTAAATTCTTTACTCCCATCAGTGTATTTGTCACATGATACATTACATACATGAGTTATCTACAAACCATGATGCATTACTTTTTATAGGTATATGTACAAACTGTGCATGAGAGCAGCGTAACCCAGTTAATGGTCCATGTAGAAGACAGAAATAAAGAAACAGCATTATTCTTGTAGAGCTATAGTCAGCATAATATAGACAAAAATGTAATCAAAATGTTATTTCATTCTATAATAACCCTGTTTTTGATTGTGTACTATAGAAAAAAAGGCTACTTAGACATCAACACGAATGTGAGATTTATGCTTTATTTTTTGTATTTACATTTTTATAAGAGAAATACTTTTCTTCAAGGGGAACTGTGACTGAGTCTGAGTTTGGCTGGAGTTGCTGGAGTATACACTTCCCCAATCTAAATAAAGAGCAGGACAGAGCCACTTTCTAAACTTCGATATGGAGTGCTGCAGGAACGAGTCTCTTTTGTCTCAAAGGTTTTTGAATGTTTTTTGGGTGCCTAAAATAAGGTTGACACAAGCTTAAGAGATTTTTTTGTTCACGCTTTGTTCTACAGCATAAAATATGTTGGTAAATACACCACTCCTGATTTTTGTGTGAAAAATGAGACTACAAAACGTAATGTTGTCATGTCATGTGACCGTGATGTACTTTATTTATAGCCTTACATTAGCTTTTTACCTTTGGCGATTGCATTTAGGCTTCAAAAATCATAAAAGTGGTGCTTATTTTTGAGGATTATCTTGCTGAACAAAACGCGCTTTTGTTTTGTTTTTTTTCAGTGAAACCTGTTAACTCCCCAAAACAATGTAGTCAGCTCATGGTAAGCTCCTTGGCCTTGGGATGCTTTGTGCTACTATATATTGTAGAATTTGAAAACAGTGTGCTGTGGTTCTATAATTATGTATGTGACAAATAAAAAATTATTTGGTTTGAAGTAAGCTACTACAGCTAATAAACAAGAACTACGTGTATTAGTAGGACAATCAGACAGCCTAATTGGACTGTAGCACGCTCCTTCAACATGGTGTAAACCAAAGCTAATCATTTCTCAACAGTATGCTGTGTGGCTCGCTGCAGATAAAATTAATAATGTTGTTTATTTAACATGTTTCTTAGCATCTTTAACAAACACTTTTTCCAATAAGCCTGGACTTTCAAAAGCTATATTTCACAGCTAAACCAAAGAAGTGAGTCCATGACTGAGTCAAAGGGTTGCAGCTCAGAGACATCTCTAAAACAGCAGGATAGAGATTTGATTGTGCATTCTGCATCTGATGTTTGCAGGTGTATTTTTATTCTAGTGTTGAAATGTAGAGGAAGCTAATGTGTGTAACGTGGTTTATGGAGTCTTTATGTGTTGTAGCACGCATGAATGTGTTCTAATGAGGCAAGTCAGATTAGGAATACAAGAAAATCTGATGTTTTACTGTGGATGTAATCACACAAAGCCTAAAAAGGAAAATGTGTGTGTATGTGTGTGTGTGTGTGTGTGTGTGTGTGTGTGTATTAGAGAGCATTGTCCAGTATATCAGACAGCCCCTGTCATGTTCATGTCGCAGCAGCAGGGTATAGGAGGTGTTCTTGTCTCTGAGTGATGCGATGGCATGAACAGCATGGTTTAAGAGCTAAAAGAAGGTCATCGATGTCTCGCTTCACTATCTCTCCCTCCTTTTCTCTCCTCTCTCTGTTGCCCCTGTCATCCCTACTGGATGATCCCTCGCTCTCTCTTCCACCCCGGCTGTCTTTCTGTCCTTCGTCACGGGTTGCTGTGTTCCATTTCTTTTTCTTTTTTTTTTTCTTTTCGCCGCATCCTGCTCCGTGTTGAACTCAACTCCTCTGGACTGATTTTATTTGTGCAAGATTCACGGTCCACAGAAAGAAGTATTTGTAAACTGCAAAAGTAAAAGCTGTGAGACAGCTACAGTACAGAGAAAGACAAGGGTCCCAGACCAGCCCAGGTTTGTCATTCAGTCCCAGGGAATAAGACATGCATGGAGCCACAAGACAGAGTTGCCAGATCCATCTTCTGTCATCGTTTAGAGAGGCCGTGACCTCTGAGCAGCGAGAGGATCAGCACTGCTAAATTATTCACAACTCTTTTTTCCTTTTTTTTTTGTGGGAATGGGAGGGTGGGTGTAGGTGTCCGGGCAATTTGGTGGATTTAAATGAACTGTTGTCTGTTTTCACAGCCGCAATCTCTGGTGACAGAAGGCTGCATCTCCTGACAGGCTCTCACAAATGAATATCAGATTAAATTCCACCATATCACCTCTGGACATCTCACTGCAAATATCTACATCTATGTACTGTAGCTGGGTGTAATACAGTGCAAGGCTGGATGTGCAGTTCACTTATCTGAAATGATACGGGCAGTCAGTGTTCTGTACACAAATGTGACCCTGTAAATGTCCATAAACGCAGAGTGTTCAGTCATGCTATAGCAGCTCTGTGAGACTGTACTCAGGAACAACAGTGCTTTGAGCTTAATGCTAATGCTAGCATGAAACCAGTGTTGAGAGTAAAGTGTTACTGTAATTCACCACTTTTCACTAGAAACATAACTAGTTACCTTTTCAAAATAAGTAACAGAATAATAATTACAGAAATTTAAATGGGCTCATTATTCATCACTTTGTTCTTGACTACTGCATAAACGCAGCCTATTGCAGATTTACCCAACCTTGTAATGATTGGCATGAATGAATCAATGAGCATTATGTTGCATTCACATGGATTCAATCAGACTGTAGATGGCAGCCAGAAAACACCTGCTGGAGGGCACGGACAGACAAACAGAAAAACAGCCCAAAAGAATGGCTGAACAGCAAAATGAAACATAAGACTACATGAATGTATAGACTCACAAAGAAGTAATTCCTCTTAATCATCACTTAGGACCCATTAGGAGTGTATGGCGGTGTGCTTATCTGCAGAGACTCTGCCTGTATTTTCTTCTTTTCTTCTTATTGTCTGTGCTTGGGACATTAATGGGTGTGTACCAACCAGCTCTCAGGTTGCCACCATTTGTCAGACCGTAAGCAGCAGGCATCCAAGTAATACAGCACCCAAAAAAACACAAGTATAGTGAGGTGAAACGCCAAATGAGTGAATCTGGGGTTGGCTTTTACTTTCATTCTGGCTGGCGAGTGTGTGTTTATAAACAGAAACCAACATTCCTGCATAGTATAGCCTACCTTTAAATAAGAAATACTCTAATGTCTATCATTTCATAGAAAAAGAGTAAAAAAGAGAAAAACTAACTTGTGTTGCTTGATTTGAAGACTGTTGTGGCTTCAACTGATCAGCCTATTAAAAGTTGTTCCACTACCTACTTTTTTATCATTGTGATAATGGTAAAATTTGACAGTGTGTCACAGCAACGTTAAATTAATATAGTAATCTGTGCATTAATGATAGAAGTGAAGCTTATATTTCAAAGTATTGCAAACGTTAATTTCCCTAGTAACTAATTACATTATTCTTAACTATTTTAATAATTGCATAGACTATATCAAATAATGGACGTAGCTACAGTAATGTCATCGTTTGGTTTGTTGGCTGCCGTTTTGAAGCCTCCAGTTCAGCATTTCGGCAGTCATCATCTTGTGTTTTTTTTTGGAGCCAGAAGTGATTATATTTGATAAATATGCATAATTTTAAGCCTTAATAAAATGTCAACAGGTGAGTTATATAAAATTTCACGCACTGTACATTTTGAAATTAGCTATGAAGACCAAAACCTTTTTGTACCAGGCTGTAAACATGTTTAATTCTGCTGTGAAGTTGGGCATTTTAACATGGTGGTCTATGGGGATTAATTTGCTTTCTGGAGCCAGCCTCAAGTGGCCACTCATGGAACTGCAGTTTTAAGCACTTTTTGTTGACTTCATTTTTCAGCCCCGGAGGTTGCCAATTCAATCATTGGTAAAGTTATTTGATTACTTTTGAGACAAGTAAGTAGTATATGTATCTAATTACTCATTTTCAGTAACTTGCACAATTCTTTATGGAACATGCTCACAAAGACAGGGTTAGTGACATCCCCATCTTTATTTGCGGTGCGAGTCCTTGTGTCAGTGTTTTCTTTTTCTCAGTCATCGTTTGTGCAAGGTCCATAATTTTATATTGGTGCTGTGACACTGGTGTTGCACATCCAGTTATCAGTTTTTCAACCATTTTCCCTCAATCTTTTATGGATCCTCATCTTCACATGCTGATTAAGCTTAAGTGTCTGTTGGTTCAATGTATCCTCCAACAACAGTTTGTATGATATCTAACAAATTAGCACCCCATGAGTGACGCTACATTCTTAGCGTAAAAGTTACATACTTAATTTTAAGTTATATACGTTAGGTTTAGAAAAAGAAACAATAACTCAAAGTTTCCACTGCTCCGAATGCCACTTTCCTGGGGTGATCACATGGGTTATATACGAATTGTGATGAATTACTTTTTGTAGGTACACGTATGACCAGTGCATGTGAACAACCTGTTTGATTTTAGGGATTCAAAAAACAAAAGCCTTACTCAATGTGAATAATATGAACACAGAATGCATTCACTTTCCACAGTTTGTCTTGTTATTGCACAGACCTGCTGTAATGTTTCCAGATATTTGCAGTCAGAAAACCCTTGTGCTAAAACTGCACTACAACCCTTGATATCTCACATCCTCCTCACCATGCTCAAATCTGCCAACACATACACTGCACCTCTCCCCACACCTCCAGTGTCACCCTCTGTCTAATTTGATCTGCCTAATCAGCAGTGTTAGTTATTGTACTTCCTGAGTAACACCTGAAAAAAGTAGCAAATTAGTGTTTGTTTCCTTAAACAGTCTTTGTAATTACTGTCAAAACATTTAGTTCAATAATGACACATTAATGGTTTTCATAATCATTTTATCAGGTTTGATTTTATCCCTTACATAGATATATATTTTTAATGTTTGTTTGTTTTTTTAGAAACTTTAGAGAATTTAGATCACCAGCTTTAATTCAGGGTTCGAAATGACATAACAGCATGTGTGAAAGTTATGCTCTTCAGCAGAAACTTATCAAAAAGCTTCAATCCAACATGATATCAAGATCATTTAAGTTGTCAGCAGACAGCACAAAACTGACTTTTGTTTGTATGAAAAAGTCACAGTATTACTTTTAATATGGAACATTTACCACAGTGCTTCACATCTGTTACAGGCTTGTGTGCGTGTGTCGTTCATCCGGTGCGGTCGCGCTAAGTGTTTCCCACATTGGAGAGATTCAGAACAAAGATTTCCAGGCGGGAGCAGCAGGTTGTTGGGACAGACAAGGGCTTTAATTAATGTTCAGTGTGGGGTGGTGGAGTTCTGACACAGTTGCTCAGTAGGGATTCGGGAGCTACTTTTGATCCATGAGTAATGAACTGTACATGGTAGCTTTCTTCTGCCTCTCTTTCTGTCCACATAATTTCATTCAACTTCCTGACATGTCACTGTAACTGTACCAGAAACTGCTGGTTTCCACACAGCGTGTTTGTCATGGCACCATCAAAACTACAAACGTTTGACAGCCTATACAGTCACAACCTAGGGTCTTTAGAAAAGGAAGAGGTGGCTCTTAACTAAGCTGTAAAGTATTTTTTAATTTTGCCAGATAAATAGCCGTATGTCTGTGGCAAAATATCTAATTACAAAGTACCAATACGGATATGAATTGGAGTGATAAATCATTATTTACCGATGTGAGGGCTTACTTAACCTTGGAGTGCTGGCAGAATTAAAATGTGGATTTTCAGGGGGAAAACCCACTCAGTATGCTCGACCATGCCGTGGAAGGAGAGCAAGACACAAGTGCAAGAGGGGGGAAAAAAGGAGTGCAAGAGCTGAAGATGGAGATGCAAGTGAAAATGGCAGGAAATGGAACAGGTGCAGAGCACAGAACAACGAACAGAAAGACAGCAAATTGAGGGACGAATGTTGTGCGGAGAATCTGTGGAGGAGATAAAGGGATGAGATGGAATCAGCAGCTGGGAGGTAAGGGACAGGTAGAGGAGGGATAGTGTGGTTTGGAGAGGAGGAGGGGGGCGAAAAGGGTAGAGGAGAGGGTGGGTGTGGAGAGCACAAGACAGATGACAAATTGTGATTAATAGATGGGGTCCGGGGCAGCAGTGTGGAGCGCAACTCATTAATAGAGAGAATTAGAGAGGCTGTGCAACTCAATCTGCACACTGTCACTTGCAATCAAGGACCATAATCAGATCTGCACACAGACAGAGGTAGATGTAGGAGAGGAGGGGGTTCTTGCACATACACACTTTTTATCCCTACACACTTACGAGGAATGTCTAGAATAGGAGTCAGTCCCCGGGCCTAAACTATCCTGAGTACTTAACCTAACCAATCATAACTCTGCTCTTACCCTTAAACTGAACTCTAAACTGGCCCTTTAAGGAGATGAAGTCTCTCAGAATGTTCTCTGATTGAAGAAATGTTCATTTAAAACCAAGAACCCACTGTTGAATCAGGAAGACAATGCTGAAGTGCGTCAGGATTCACTTCCTCTACAACTCTGACAGTACTAAAGTCAATTTATGAATATATCAGAAATTACAAGACAATGACTTTTTTTACAAGTTTGGATCTTAATAGCTTATTTTATTTACTAACATCTGCATCTTGATAGTAGAAAGTTATTGTTCTATGAACTTTTAGTCTTGACAAAATCAGTTGTCATTCACAAATGACCTATGAGAATGTTTTACCATTCTGTACCCCTGTTGTCAGCACATCACCTGTACAAATAAGTCATATAACTGATTTATGATCCACCACCTCTACGGTTAAGGTTAAGTTAGGTCTATGCACAAAAACTACTAGGTTAAAGTAAGGGAGGATTGTGGTCATGGTATGTCTCTCATTGGTAAGGCAAAGCTGTTCTCATTTACTGTTTGCATGTTTACCTATGAAAAGTAATGCATCACAGTTTGTATATAACCAACGTAATCATGAACCAGTAATTTGTGTATAATCCACGTAATTGGGAAGACTGCAATCACATGACCAATGTACTGCCGGAAATTAAAAAGGAGGAAGTAGTATAAAGCCTAAAATCCATGTAGGGAGGTAGGTTGTGGTGCTGGATGGGTCAAACAAACACAGGGCTTTCTCCCAGAAGACCAATGATTAGAAACAGTTTTGAAACTGAGTGAACTTATTTTAAGGTACACCATCACCATGTCTCTTTTCCTAAACGTAACCACAGTAACTTTACATAATGGGGCATTAATTCATTAGATACCATATGAACCATTGTGTGTGTATTTTTGTGATGAAATAAAATACAAATAGACAAAAATTATCAAACACTGAAAATACAGGTACAGTGCAGTGATAAGTTATATGTTGCCCCAAATGTAACAAAGACAGGATAAAGAAAAGATAAACCATTCAATTAAAGAAACAGGAGATCAGCAGAGTTTTTAGATTTGAAAGTGGCCAGGGTTGGGGTGCAATTGAGATAATTAGGAAATTGAATTAATTTAAAAAGCAGCTTCATCCTGTTTGGTTTTGACTCAAGGTACCACCAACTGACTATGTCCTTAAGATCAAAAAGCCCTTTATTCTTCAAGGAGATCAGACATGTTTCTAGCAGCAGCACTTTAAAATCTGCTCTGTAAGTAACTGGAAGCCAGTATAGAGATGTAAGAACAGGAGCAATGTGCTGGGTTTCCTTGGTTTTTGTCAGAACTCTAGCAGCAGAGCTCTGATTGAGCTGAAGTCTGCTACAATATTCCACCCCACTGGAAATAAAGGCATAAATGAGCTCCTCTAGATCTTGTTTTGACATGAGACATCCGATCGTTACTTTTTGTTTGAGATTATAAAATGCTGATTTAGCTTTTGCCTTGATGTGACTACTGAAGCTCAGATCTGAGTCTATTTAAACAACACATCTTTCATTCTTTCCTTCTTCTTGCCGAATACAATAACTTATTCAACTGATGTCTTTATTTAATTGTAGGACTTTTTGATAGAATGAGTCAAGAGGACCATAGTTAGTCGACGAGAGCTAAGTAAATCTGTGTGTCATCTGCATATGATTTGACCTAGAGGGATCATCTAAAGGTTGAATAATAGTGGCCCAAGAATCAAACCCTGAGGGACTCCACATGTCATGGTTATCCACTCAGATTTATCATCACCCATGTCTTTGAGATACGGTATGAACCAGCTGAAAACCAGTCTGTTAAAAAGTATTTTACGATCAACATTATCAAAGGCATTCAACATCAAGTGGCATGTTTTATCTTAATTTTTATACATACAAATTTATTTTAACACCTTTAACTGTGGAAATGGCATGCAAACACGCAAACTGTGTTCTCCTGTCTTAAAGACACTCACTTATCCATCCTCTCTGACTTCTTCCCTAATAGTTGCACTGTATATGGCACAACTTGATGCAAAGTTTGCTCCTATTCATTTTGTATGGTACACTACCTGCTGTAAATACATGTTTGTATGTTCCTTGCCTCCAAGATTACACATACAAAATAAAATAGACTGATTCCCGGCAAAAAGTAACATAAATTGTTAAAGACACATAATGTTTGCTGAAGATCAAGCTGAGGTGGGTCTCTATCATAAGAGGTGTTATAACAATGTCACTTAACTTCCGTATTTTTCCTGATGCCCAGGAGTTATAATGTGCACAGCCTTAAGAGGTCCTTGTCAGGTAAACGTAAACATAGGTTGCATTTGAAGAAACAACTTCTGGTGAGGACAGTCGGACCATCCCATGCAGAAAGATTGAAATTACACTTTCCACTGGGTAGACGTACACAGATACTTAACAATCCCATGTTACTGTATACACTGTGATGCTATGACCCCTACATTTCCATTACCCTCACTGCCGCTCCATCCTCTGTCCTTCTCGGGCTCTCACACTCTCCTTCTGGCTCGCTCTTTGACCTGTGTGATTGCAGGTCAGGTTAAGCCCTTTCCACAGCCACTTACTTGGCTCGTGTTTGTGTCTCGCTGTGTTGATAGCACCTCCACCTTGAATGAGCTTGCTAATACCATGGTAACCTCGCTGATCACATGCGGACTCTCTGCTCATGTGCTGATTGGTTTTACTGATTGTTCTAAACCGAGAAAGTGACTGTCCTGCTGGTAAATCACCTCTGTCCAGTCTTATCTATCTCGTCATGCTGTTGTCCGGAAAACCAGAGTGTATCAGCTGGAATGACCCATTGCAACACGCAGAGCCTGTTTTTAATGACCATAAATCCAGTAACACAATGGATTTTTTCTCTTGATTTGCTTTGACTTGTATGTATGTACACAAATTCTGTTTTATTTATTTTGCTGTGCAGTTCTGATTTGTTAATGTTATTTTTTGTTGTCTGCCCCTTATACCCCGGGGAGGGGTCAAAAGGAAAAGGAATAAAAAAAATAAATGAAAGTAGCCTGTTGGCCTGCAGAGACCTAAGTTCAAACTGTCGTGTTGAGGAGCTTCAGCAACACAAGTAAGACTCCTGCAGTGCTGTTATGTAACTGAAGACAATGTCATCTAAGAGGATGTGTTATGTTTAAATGTATTATTGTGACAAATAACAGTATTTTAGTGATAACAATCATGCATCCACATGTTATCAAACTCCATTTGCTGAGGAAGACCATGTGATGCACTTAAAAGCTTTAAAGTGAACCTCCAGATTGTTTTGGCAAAACAATTATGTAACATAAAATGCCTTCACAAAAACAATGACCATTTAAGAATGATAATTTAAAAGGCAAAACTAAACTACAGTTCCTCAAAGTGTGTCATGAATTCCTTGCTACTTCCACCAAGGAGGTTAGGTTCTCAGTTTGGTTTCTTTGTTTGTCTGTCGGCAGAATTTTGGAAAAACTTCTGGCCTAATTTTTATGAGACTTGGTGGAATGACATGGCGTAGGACGGGCCTAGGAAGAATCAATTACATTTTGAAGTGGCTCCAAATCACAGGGTGGATAAACAAATTATTTTTCACTTTCGTTAGCATTACGAGATAGGGCATTTGGCCTTGGCAGAGGTCTGTGCTCTCCGAGTACCCATCTCATGTCATACACAGTGAAAACCCCTTATAGTGATCAAATCTGTGCAGGTCAAATTGATCACTATATGCAGATGATTATCATAACTGAATTTCTTTTTCTTTTTTCTCATGCATATTACTATGTAATCGACATAAGTGTAATTATTACATGAATATAATATAATGACACAGACATCTTTCCTATTTATGTTCTGCATTTTCCCTCACCAAGGGTCCCCTCAAGGAGGCATTACAGGAACAGGCTAAGTAGACTGCACAAGGTAACCTGACTAGATTTTTCATTGAGAGAATTTTTTTCCAGCACGATTTCAACGTGCAAACAGCACTGGGTTACCGCAAGGCAAAGTGTCCTGGTTGGAGTAAAGTGTAAAAATTAGAATTACCATAGTTTTTTTTTTTTTTTTTTAAATTAATGTTGCAATACATGGAAAGACTCAAAATGAACACTGTTAGTGGACTACTTGATGACTTTAAGCAAATTATTTAAACAGCAATTGTATAGGAATGACTCTGTACAAGTATCATCTTGAGTAAAGTGTGTCAATATCTGTACTAGTGATGAAGTACAGATATGGATACCGATAATTTAGTTGGTTGAACAGATACAGATGAAGATAATGGTTTACTTGTTCACCCTAACACATATCCATAATTATATATGCATACATGTAAGGACACATACTGTATATACATATACCATCTAAAAAAATCCTCTTTCATTTGTGTATATCAAACATATGGCCCATTAGGAGGTGCAGTATATTGTTCTGTCTGTCCATTATTTGATCTTCACATGCAGCCCCCTCCCAAATTTGAGATTTTGGGCTGTACAGATTACATTTTTTTGACTTCAAGCCCACTCTTGTGATTTTAATGACAAATTATCACACAGACATACCAAGTTTTACTCACCTGGAAAAAGGCATCCTTGTTACAGGCAGCTATCGTGTGCTCCAGCAGTTGACTTCAGTTTTTCTCCTGCTCCGGCTTATTGATGGGGTTGAGTCAGCGGACCTTTGTGTTAACAACAGCAGCCATGTCCCACCTGAGACTTAACCCTGTAACCCTCTGGTGCTCAGATCTTCCAGTCTGTTGTTGCTGTAAAGCCTTTATATCAATCAAATCTCCACCGCTCAGACACCTGAAGGTCAGAAAAGAGACATCAGAGTCAAGGACATGGGAGGAGATATAACACTGTGTTAATAACCAATAATAATGTAATATTTTGTCTGATAAAATTCAATATTCTACAAATCAAAACTGCTTCTTCCTGTAAACCTGAGCTTTAATTGAACACAGGAGAGGATGATATAGTACAGACAAGAACATGATATCATATATCATGAGGAAACAGAGTCAGAGACAGACATTATCGCTTCACAGCTGATATATTCATCGGCTTAGTTAATATTTCATAGGGCTCTAAAAACCTCATTCTCTCTAAATTGTCCTCCCTTCTTGGCAATAATAATTTAAATGCAGGGAGCCTCTGAGTGTGTCACCAGTATGTCAGAGCCCACATGTAAATTATATGTGTATGTGTGCACATATGTATGCATGTAGGCACTCACACACATGCCATAAAGGCACATAAAGAAGCACGGCCAGGCGTGCCGTGGATATAAGCAGACAGTACACTGTAAAATCACATATTTACAAATGCAGTCAATTCTTTAGCCTCCATACGCCATTTGCCAATTTTGTAAAATATAGAAACCACACAGTTTCCCCATTTCTGACAAGCAGTAGTTATTTTCTGTCTCCAAATGCAAATGTGACTAGAGGCTTGGCATCTGCCTGAGGGCTCAGTCGGCTGACAGTACGCATTCTGGGGAGTGATCTATTGATCCATATTCAATATCTGCTACACTCTCCTGCTCAGTAAAGTTGGGAGATGAATAAATAAAGAGCAGAACTGACAGTACATACTTGTGCCTTAGAGGACTGGGGGGCTGCCTAAATGGTTCACTCGCCTGTGTCTTGTGTAGATGCCCCCAGACCAATTTTTCTTGATAAAATGTAAGCAACATGCTACATTTCAGGATTTCTAATGGCCAGTGTTTCTAATACAGCGATGTGTATGATGTTCAACAGGAAGAATCAACTGAAAAAATCTAATATTTCAGAGGAACCTCTGCTTTATAGGAACCATTAGTGCTCTCAAATATAATAACATAAAAAAAACAATGTCCAGTTTGAGATTTAATTTGTAAATACTATTAATGAAAAGTCAGGGAGAAAGAGAGGAAAAGAAAGAGACCAGGAGGAGATGGAGGAGGACGGGGAGGTTGTCAGCAGCGATACATCTTTCATCTCTAACGAGGTCTGAAAGCTACAGAAACACAGACATTGACAACAACCCTGAGAACACCACTCTCCTCCTCTCACCTTATCCTTTTCACTTGGACATCCTGCGTGATGCGTGTCAGTCTCACATCTGTAGCCCACATTTAGTATATACACACTTCAGTCTATTCACAACTGTCATTCAGCCAAACACAGCTCCACAAGTAGCTAGATCCTAAGGCGTAAGCAGGTGTGCATACTGACTGTATGATGTGCAGTCTGGAGCATGGCCCTCTTGAAGAATTGATAAGGCCATCCCAACATATATATTTAGAGGAAAACCATGGAAATATTACATTAGAGAAAAAACTTTATGACAGCAATTGACAAGTGTAATGTCAAACAGTCTGTAAATATTATCACATCAGTATTTGGTTGTATGTTTAACTGTGGTGCAAATAAATCTTCAATATTTGAACGGAAAAAGACAACCTTTGATTAAACTATTAAACAGATGTAGTCATTTTGATTTGTGAAAAGGTCAGAGGCAGGATGGGAGGGTGAATCTCAGTGAGTGTGTGTGCGCGCGTGTGTGTGTGTGTGTGTGTGTGTTACGGAGAGAGGGCGGGGGGAGCAGTAGTAGGCAGATGCTGAGGAGAGAGAAGCAGGACGGAAAATACAACAAGTGAGTGAACTGTTGCTCTGCAAATAAAGTCGCTCTGCAGCGGGATTTCTGCGGGGCGAAAGTCTGCAAAAGTAACTCGTCGCAATGTGTGATTTTATCTGAGGGAGCGCTGCGCGACTTTTGCATTGTGTTGTTACTCTTTTTTTATTTCTTATTTCCCTTCCTCCGTGTCTGCTCGGTGTGAGCGCTGCCTTCATTGTGCGGTCCCGGCCACCATGCAGGAGTCCTGGATGAGATGCTGCAAGTTGAAATATTAGTGTGACTTTGAGTTTGTAGCTGCAGCGAAACTTCACCCGATGCGACAGTGAAAAGCGCACAGTCTTGGAGGGATTTCATTCCGGTCCTGGAGCAGCTTTTCCTGCGGCGTTTCCATCTGAACCCGCAGCGTGGAAAAAATATCACTGAGGACCGGGTATAAAAGACAGAAAAAAACTAGGTAAGCTGATTTAAGTTTCTTAAAAGTTAACTGGTGAAATCCTTATTTCCTCTTGCTCTGGTTCAATCTGGACGAGTGTTTAAAATTGAAATGACCATTTTAATTAAAGGGAATTAGTATAACCAGATTATTAGAAGTATAGTGAAGTATTTTTGCTTTAAATCTCCATAATGAATTTAGGCCTGTCATAAAATCAGTAGTTGTGACCCCGCTGCGTTTGATTATTAAATTAATGAGGTTCATGTCTGCACTTTTATCACTGATCACATGTTTAAATAAGATACTGTATGAATAATCTCTTTGTATCCTGTATAACATTTTCATTATTCTTATAAATTGCTGAATACAATTTTATATATTCATTAAATACAAAAGGAAGTGTTTAATCTGTTTCTACATTTTCAGTTAAACGTTAATATGTGTTACAGCAAAGGGATTTGGTTTTGTTAGTTCTTATTTAATTGTGTGTCTTCCTTTCCTTCTAGATTGCAACACATTCAGTGATCTCCTGTGATGCTGCGATAAAATGTTCTCTGCTTCATCCAAGCTGCATTTAAAACGAAATGTCCCACATTCAATGCGATTTGGCCTGCCCTTTCCTCAGAATTTGCCTTTTTACGACCTGTGACAAATCTGTACTTTGGATGGAGGGGTAGACTGCTGAGATAAATCTAATCCCGGCTCCTATAACAGCATCTATAGAGAGGTGTGAGCCCATCAACCACAACACAAGAAGGGAGAAAAGAGCAGAGATTTAGCAGTTCCCTTGTTCTTCTCTTCTCATTCGTGGACAGACAAGTAAAGCGCCCTTCCCCGTATGTGGTGGGTGAGATGAACTCCAGTGGGAATACTGTAGACCCCACCTGACAGCTCTCTGCCTGATCAACTGAAAGCTTTTCACTGGAGCCTCCAAAACCCCAGAGCTGGATTAAAAAAAAAAACAGTTGCCAAAAATCCAACATCTCAACGGTGATGCTCATTTTTGACAAATACATTTAAAATATTTGTTATTTTTGTCCTGCAAAATGATGTATTATCTTTAGACAGGTCGACAGCCCTCTGACACCGTGAACCAGAGGACACTGAAATATTTAAGGATACAAAACAAATGTACTGAACACCAAGAAATGGAAAAAACTATTCTCCCCCTGACTCCTGATTTTCTCCTGTCTGAGACTTGCCTGTCCCATTTATAGAATAGCCCCGCATTTTCTTTCTCTGCCCCACAGTCACATATTTTCCTCCTCCACCTTCTCAATCCAGTAGTTACTTTCTTCAGCTTTCAGTCTGGCCGGCACAACCATTCCAGCTAAGGGGGAGGAGGACTTTCTCACGCTGGCCGCCTCCCGGCTCAGCCGCAAGAAACGTGTCATCGGGGCTGGAGTCGGCGTGGCCATGGTCCTGGTCCTGCTGGTGGCCATTCCCCTATTGGTCCACACCACCAAGGGGGGAGGGTCCGGAGGAGGGGGCACGCGTTACGAGATGCTCGGGAGCTGCAAGATGGTGTGTGACACTTTCACCCCCCCACAAGGAGAGCTGACACCCGTCTCCCCTCAGCCCCCAGACTTCTCAAACCGCAGGGGCAAGCAGGGCTTCAGAGGGAGCCCTGGACTTCCTGGTCCTCCAGGTCCTAAAGGGCCCCCCGGAGAACCCGGCAAGCCGGGCCCCCCTGGTCCACCAGGACCTGGGCCTGGTGGCTATGGCCCATCGTTCTACAGTCCCAAAATCGCCTTCTACGCAGGCCTGCGGAAACAACACGAAGGGAGTGAAATACTGAAGTTTGATGATGTGGTGACCAATGTAGGGAACTACTATGAACCGAGCACCGGCAAGTTCACCTGCCCTCTGCCTGGCATCTACTACTTCACCTACCACGTCCTGATGAGAGGAGGTGATGGGACGAGCATGTGGGCTGACCTGAAAAAGAACGGACAGGTGAGGGCTTCTGTGGGGTGTTTGTGTGTATGAAGTGTCCCTCTGTGATCTGAAAGTTCTACCTTTGGAAACAAACTTTCACTCTGCAGATATTAGCCAACCAAAACTAGGGAGAACAGTTAGATTCAGTATCACTCTGTGCCACCAGCAACAGTGGTTATTAGTTTTCAACTAATACTTTCAAACAGTTATAAAACATAAACATTGAAAAATGAAATCATTTCCTTATCAGACACCACTCTAACTAAGGTTTGATTATGTTTAGTCACAAAAACGACAAAGTTAAAGTCCTTCACTTAGGTTAGAATAAGTAATTGTTAAAGTCAGGATAACATCAGTCACAAGAAACCAACATTTACTGTCGACAGGTAACAGGAAGCAGACAGCAGTCTCACATGCCAAACTCCAATGTTGACCCCTCCGTCCACACCAGCCTCCACCCTCTGCAGACTCTGGAGCTTTAAAACACCATCACACAACTTTCTCTTTTTCTCCAGATGGACAGACACTGGAGGGCTTTGTCACTCAAACATATGTTGCTTTTTGGCATTTGCTGAAATGACTGACGCTGTTTTTTTCCTGGTGAGACAAAACGTCACCTCTCTGACACAGGGTCAACAAATTGTGATAATTAAAAGGATCACAAAGGTAGCATTGTGCACAGGTGTTGCTGTTATTGTGGAATAGTTTGACTAGCACTTAGTTTTTAACCATGTTGAAAACAAAAATTGTTTCTTGACAATACGCACTGAGAGAATTTTGATGAAGATAAAGAAAAGTCTAAAGCAAAGTTTCCATAAAATAAAGCAGAAATAATCCAAATGCTGTTTATTTAGAAGAGAATTAAGATAAAATGACTGTATCTCAGTGTTTGTATATCAACCCTCTGTTTAATCAGAAAAAGTTCCAAAAGGTTTTTTAAAAGTCATTGATTTACTTTGGAGGACAAAGAAGAGGGAATGAAAGCAGCATGAGAGCAGAAACAGAGGTGGGACTAAGAACAGCTTAACATGGAAAACAAAAACTGCAATTAATTGTACAACTTGCACACAAAGGGTGAGAGAGAGAGAGAGAGAGAGAGAGAGAGAGAGAGAGAGAGAGAGAGAGAGAGAGAGAGAGTGACAGCCAAGCGATCAAGATGATAACAATCCTCCATGTCTCAGTGGAACAAAGCCAAAATGCAACAGCTGGCTACTGTCCTCTGAGGAACTCTGACTTTAACACTAATAAATAAACAAGTACAAATGCCTGGAAAAAAGCCTTGAATGCTTCCATCTGGAGATCCGTGACAAGCTTGAAGCACTAAGCCCTCACTCTGTTGAGGAGCCCTGATTCTGACATGTGTGCTGCGGAACAGAAGAGTGACGTCCTGGGGATTACCAGAGAAGAAGAAAAAAAAACATGTGTTGCATTGTTACAAGTCAAGTAGTGTTTGATGTTACAACAGTGGTTTATACAGGTAATTTACACAGTATATGGACGCACAGCAATTTGCTACTAAGCAGACCAGCACACTACGGAGCTGCTGTTCACCGATAGGCTTATATCTAACATCGTAAAAGACTTCAGATAGCCTACAGCAAGTACGATTTCAACAGGGTGCAGCTCAGCAATTTCCATTGAAACCTTCTTCACTGATCTTATATGAAAAATACCCAGTTTGAAGTTGTTCCCATAGACCGTGTGAAAGAATGGACAAAGCTACCATGACGTCACCTATTGCTTTGTTGACTCCCATTTTGAAGCCTAGAGGTTGGCATTTCGGCAGTTGCCATCTTGGTTTTTTGAAGCCAGAGGTGAACATATTTGGACGAGCAGGTTGAGCTGTGGAGGAGCGAGGGGTGTGTCTCACTCATATACCGCAGTGATGACTCGCAAACAGCCTCTCAGTCAAAGCCACTCCACCTTGAAATATGCAAGACTTTAAGCCTTAATAAAATGTAAACAGGTGTGTTATATAAAAATACATCCCCCGTACAGTTGTCATGAATGTTGAAATTATCTATGGAGACCAAAAATCAGTTTTTGTACCAGCCTGCAAACATGTTTATTTCGGCTGTAAAGTTGGGCATTTTAACATAGGGGGCTCTGTGGAGACTGACTCGCTTCTTGAGCCAGCCTCAAGTGGCCATTTAAGGAACTGCAGGTTTTGGCACTTCCACATTGGCTTCATTTTTTCAGCCCAGGAGGTTGCCGCTTGGTTGTTCCTTATTATGTGAACATGCAAAGTTGACCAGCAAACGTTGAGATGAACATTCAATCAAGATGTCCCATTGTGGTGGTTCAAAGATAGCTCCAAAATGAAAGTTGTGCCGATGTCCACAATGCTACCACCCATCAGTGGGAGGTTCTTCCTGGGCACTCTAGCAACATTGATATATAACGCTAACATGGACAAATAATAAACCAACATTGACTCAGGACTTGAACCCCAGTCCCCAGAGCATAAGCCCTGTGGTTGACCCATTCATCCATTACAACTTCTTACCTATGTAGACTTTGACCTTCTTTGTATTACTTCATCTGAATTTCTGGCAGAAAGCCTTGAATGCTTCTTTTTCCACATGCAGTCAAAGACAGCTTGGATAAAGACTTCTGGCTCTTATAAACAGCACAGGCTTAAAACAGTGAGACAGGAACGAAATTTACACACAGAGGTACACATAAATGGAATGAATGAGTTTTCTATATTGAGCAAATGGGCTTTGCTCAATATGAGTCTTTGTACGTGAAGTGGAAGTCACAGTCGCTGTCTGATCACAACCATTTCACAACCAAACAAATGAAGTGTCAATCAGATTTCCTGGTTTGTAAGAGAGGGTCTGACTGGAATATTGTTGGACAGGGAAATAATGTCACCATCTGCAGTTTCTGGTGTCCAAGGACCATTTTTGGCTATGGGACATGGCGTCACTGTCTGACCAGTGCTTGCTGTGTGGCATTATACATCTAAGGTTTTTTGTTTGGTTTGTTTTCTGTGGTAGACATCAGAGATAGACAGGAAACATATGTTATATGCAACAAAAGTCCACAGCTTAAATCAAACACTGGACATGCAAGTCTTAACTGTGTCAGCAATCTGGTTATTGTTTTGTGTGGACTTTTTAAGTTTTTCCTCAATTTTTGAGTTTCTGTTTTCCTGCAGTCTTGCTTATCACTCTTTTGCTAACCCTGCTGTTGGCGTATGGAAAGCTGCAGCCGCACCCCTGCTGGTTCTTATCACCAACAATGAGCTTCACGGGGTTGGCTTTCCCACCATTCGTCACAATTTAATAATGTTTTCTATGACCAACAACAACATCATGGGGCCTACAGCTGGGAATCAAACATGGGATTGTTGCAGTGTTTTTTCTGCACCACCCATGCACCCCTGGTTCAATTTGATTGTTCTTTAGTGGGAAATCTCAAAAACTTGTGGACATATTTCATTGAAATTTGGTCCAAATTATGGCATGGGCCAAGAAATTCATTCATTGACTTTTTTTTCTTATAATTGCAATATTGCAGGGGCATTTGTTTTAACATTTTTAGCTACTTGAGTGACACTTAACTGCCACATGCATCCCACAATAGTTAGATCAGGTTATCACAGTGGGTATTTGGGTAGAGATGGAGATGAAGAAGGATATGGAATTATGGCTGCTAACAGTATTTTTTCTTTTCTAATAGTCTTTTGGTCTGTCAAATACTTAAAAATTGTGAAAAAATTGGACATCACAATCTGCCAGAGCCCAAGGTGACATCTTCTAATTGCTTGTTTTGCCTGACCAACACTTCAAAACCCAAAGATATTAAATTCACAATGATTCAATACAGAGAAAAACAGTAAATTCTTTCTTTCAGAAGCTGGAAACAGAGAATGTTAGAAATTCCTGAAACAACTAATCAATTTCAAATTCAACTAGAATATTCTATGATAGTCTTGAGATTCTCAGCAAACTAACATACGTGCTCACAACTATGATTAAATCAATAAAATGTCAGGTTCAGTATAAAATATATTGAGGTTTTTTACTGCTTTGGTTTTATAGACTTCCCAAATACACACATCATTATATTATAGATTTATTTGAGACTGATCTAGTCCATAAAAACAGTTATTCCCTATTTCATTGATTTGAAGGGATGTGCATAAAGTGCGGAGTAAAGAGGACAGACAGTTTAATGCCAGATATAATTGGGGGACTTGGTTTGTTGCGTGCCTTCACAGACATTGTCATTCCTGTCTTCTCTTGCTGTTAAATTTTTCATAGCCTTTAGATGAGATCTTCTCCCCTCCACCTGTGCCCCTCCTTTACACACACACACACACACACACACGCACGCACGCACGCACACACACACAATTTTCCATCCACACTGGCTATTGACTCCTTCCCCATTAATTATCTTTTCCATCAACTAAATTATTTAACCCAATTCAGTGCTGATCTTGCCCTCACAGTTTCATTGCACCTGATGTTTTTTTCTCTGAATAGACAAGTGCTCTTGTAGCAGAGTGAGCCATTGAGGTCAATGAGAGAAACCTTGAGGGCAACACTGAAAAAGTTTGTCAATTTAGAGACTTGTAAAGACATCACTCTGTCATTGTTACTGTAAAAATCTCTCTGAATGGTTATTTTGTTCATGTAGATTTGAAGTTGTCATTATCCCACGGAGAGATGATTATGAGTGAGAACAAGCATTGAAGTAAAGGTCTGACAGTTTTATGTCACAGGAGCTGGTTAGTCTAGCTTAGCATAAAAGCTAGAAATGGGGAAACAGCTAGCCCAGCTCTGTCCAAAGGTAACAGAACACACTTAGCAGTACCTGTAAAGCTCATTAATGAACGTTGGGCAAGTTGCTGAAAACATTGTATTGTAAACAAGTAGTCATTAACTTAAGTGCTCAACAGCAAAAGTAGGAATTAATGACATAATTACATTACACTTTGGCTATTCGGCATCGCTCCTTCAAATGTGCTTTTAAACAACTCCACAAACAAAGTCTCCACCCCCACATCACATATTAGAATGCATAAAAAGAATGGACGTAGCTACTGTGATGTCACCCACTGGTTTGTGGACTCCTGTTTTGATGCCTCAAGTTTGGCATTTTGGCTGTCACCATCTTGGGTTTTTTTTTTAGCCAGAAGTGGCCATATTTGGATGAGAAAGTGGAGCTGTGGAGGAGGGAGGGGTGGATCTGACTATTGGCAGACAACCTGTCACTCAAAGTGGTCACACCCTTAATTACGCATAACTTTAACCATTAATGAAATTCAAACAGACAGGTTACATAAAATTTAGCCCCCGCACAGTTGTCATGATTGTTGATATTAGCTATGGAGATAAAACAGTTTTTTGTACCAAGCTGTAAACATGTTTATTTCTGCTGTAAAGTTAACAATTTAAACATGGGGGTCTATGGGACTGACTCACTTTTGGAGCCAGCCTCAAGTGGTCATTTGAGGAACTGCAGTTTTTGGCACTTCCACGTGGGCTTCATTTCTCAGCCCCGGAGATCGCTGCTTGTTGACTATTTAACATATCGATAAAAAAAACTTTAATATTTTGGCAGCATTGGCTTATGTTTAGGAAGTTTTTATTTACCATCAACAGCTAGCTTAATGTTAGTCTCATACATCCCTCAACAAAACTAGGTGATTTATAAATACAGTTTACTGGTGGCTAATGTTAGCAAGCCAGCTAGAAAGACACACTATGTCCCTTTTGCTGGTGCAATGATTCACACCGCCAACCCATAAACCAAGCCAACTCGCTCTGCAACAGTCTCTCCCCTCAGCTCAGGGGGACAAACTGGTAAAATCCCTGGGATGAGCAACTGTTGTATCATTACTTTCACTACTCGTCACTGAAAATAAGTAATTATAATACTGTAAAACACCTTTTGCATTACTGCCCAACACTAATTAGCAGATTAATACCTTATATGTTGTTTGTTGAATTCATACAAAAACAAAAGTGTAAAGATGATGATAAATTTTGATTTGACATTTTATGGGGGTTAAGTGTCAAACTGTTACACTCAGCTAAGCTAAGATAAGCTAACATGCTACGGGCTCAAGCTAAATATTTACCCTACAGATGTGAGCGCAACCATGAATAATAAGCACATTTCTCAAAATGCCAAACTATTCCTTTATAGTGTTGTATGCCTTTCAGTAGTGTGTTGTGTGTGTGTGTGTGTGTGTGTGTGTGTGTGTGTGTGTGTGTGTGTGCCTGTGCAACAATTGTCAGACTGATATATGTGTGTTAATCAATGTCTTGTCAAAGGGAGCTGAGAATAAGACACATCCTAAGGAGAGATCACTGCAGGGAAAGGCAGGACACAGACAAGTGGGCTGACAGAAAGGGAGAGATGGATTGATGGATATACACGAGAGAGTGGACAGAGGACGATGAGAAAAAAATGCAACACGAGAGTGTTCTCTGTCCTAATGGAGGCGTTGAGGAGACAAAGCTATGACTGACATATAAGAACCAAATCAGACCCGTGTCGCCAGCTGTTGGCCAATGACATGTGTAGCTGATGTGCAAATTTGCACCAAGTTTGCAGTGATGAGTCAGTCAAGGCAAGGAATCATCCTCACTCATGGTGTCCCATCACTCATCAAAAGATTGGTGTTGAGGTAGATGACCTTTTCAATGGATATATAATTCACCACCAATATGTACTTTGCCCTTTACAATGATGAGCATGGAGAGGAAGTGTGAATATTTATAGCTGGTCCAATATGGGAGAAACTAGGCTGGTCAGTTGGTCAGCCTGTAGTGCACACACACACACACACACACACACACACACACACACACACACACACACACTCTATAGTTTTGATGACATCATTGTAGGCAGGGGCATATTTAGAGCCTGACTATTAGGCTGCAGCTACAGCACTGTTTTCTTTAGCTACAGGTCTTTTTTCAGTACCAGACAAAATGTATTTGAATATGAGCTATAAGCTCATACAACTGATATAATTTGTGGCAAATGTAGGTATCCCCGCCCCCTCACTCTCACAAGGACACATGACACACAGTGTTGCCGACCTGGTAATTTTCTCGCTGGAGTTAGCAACTTTTCAGACCCTCTCAGGTAATTTTGTTCTAAAAGGCAACTGGCCACAAATCTAGTGAGTTATTCAGGCCACCAGGGGGAAAGTGCAAAATCTACACAGATCTATTGTATTGTAATTTATTCCCATGCTGCTCAGAGTAATCTCAGTCACTAGCTCTTCTGGCACTTGTAGTTGGGAGGTAGAGTGAGTTACTATGGTTACGAGGATGTTCGTTGTAGGGCTGACCTTCGAATCCATTTATGGACATTCGAAGCTTTGGAGCTCAGAAGGATTTTAAAAAAAAATATATGGCGACTTCTTCCAACAGTAGAATTAAGATAAATATATTCACAAACGAAAAAACACTAATGGTCGGTGATAAGTAGTGTTTAACTTTTGATTGAACACTAAATTAAAACCCTCGCGCACACTGCAGCACAATCAAACAGATGCGCATCAGAAGTGTCTCTGACACCAGACTCAGAGCGGACCAGTGGAACTGGAAAATGCATATTAGGCCTACTAGTTACTGCTTACGTTTTTCAAGTGATTTCACAAATTTGTTGTTGAGTTGTGATATGCCAATTGCTTTTGGCAAATCTGGCACTCTGCTTTCTGGGGGTTGTGGGGCATATTTTAAAGTGCAACCACACATCTGATGACCTCTTGGACATGTCTGCCAGCTCTGAGTGCGCTCGTTGTCAGTATCAGACTGGTGGGGGTTAGTGTTGTGTTTAAGGCCTCCCCAAAAAAACGGAAAAAAAAGCACAGAAGCTTCGAATTTTTTTTTTTTCACAATCGTGAATCTGTGCCATCGAACGAAGCTTCGAAGCTTCGAATTTTTTGGGTCAGCCCCAGTCCGTCGCTCTGAACTTTTGATACAGCCAATGCAAAATCATGAAAGTGACACTCTCTCATGGTGACCAAAAAAATCTCACATCAAATGATGTCGGGTTCAGACTACATATGTTCTGTCACTAAGTCAGATTAGGCAAGTATGGCATTCTAAAATCTTCTCGAGACTTGGCCGACAGACACAGCAGGCCACAAGTTGGTCTACGACCAATCATTGCTGGTCTTTTCTCACGATGTGTGTGATGTCATCGGATTATTCGTTTCCTATTTTCATTATTATTAATATAAAAGTGTTCAAGTCCCAACTGAACTGGTTTTGTAGTAACATAAAAGTACCACCAGATGGCAGCAGCTACATTTGCAGTACCGCATGAAAACCAAGCAAGTCCCTGAGTGCTCCACAACAGTTTCATAAGTGTTTCACAATAAAAGTCTTTTAAGAAAATGAAGGGATTCTCTCTACTGAAAACAATAAGGGTTTTTTAATTTCTAACAGATACAGAAAGTGTTGAGTTTGAAACGATGGCATGATGCATTAAACTTTACAGGACAAACAGGAGTAGATTTCTTTTTTCAATAAAAATAGAAAAATACAGAAGGAATGAGAAATAAAGGCTCGTATCTAGTGTAGTCAGTTTCAGATAAAGCTGGTGCCCTCTGTAATTGTGGTGAGTATGAAGGATGAACATTCTTTGCTAGCTTGATGCTAATGGCAGTACTCATGGGGTTGCTTAAGTGCCTCTGCTATTTCATGCCAGCATTTTCTTTTTTTTTTTCACTCTCTCATGGTAACATGCCTAAAGGAAATATCAAAAAGGCTGGGGAATTCTTGCCATACAGTTGTCTTTGGCAGCAGATTGCTATGTGTCCGTACTGGTCAAAGTGACGGCTGTGACGAGAAGAGTTGTGTAAGACAAAAGAAGATCAAACATGTTAGTCTTTCTGTCAGGACGTCGTGAGGCGCTGCAGACGCACCGTTGGTTGTCATCTATAGGACACACTACAGGGAACACAACAGTGGATTATCATGCACAACACTCATTATTGTTCACGATCTGAGCCAACACCGTAGGATGGCCATGTTGGGCTGTTATCCGGCTAATATTGTGTAGACTGAACCTGGAATAAGAGGAAGCCACAGAGTCACTCTGTAGTGAAAAAATATAATTATATATGTCTATGTTAATAAGCTAACATCAGGATTTCTTTCAAAACCTGAAAGCGCATAGTTTGTTTGGCATTAGTAAACAGACAAAACACCTTTAAAGGTGTAAAGTTTTGCCTCTGTTTGCACCTCAGATAGCCAATATTTCCAGCACATGATAATTCACACCAAAACAATCTAGATGGTTAAACAGCACCACCGTTAAGAGGAAAAATATGTATTTTTGAATTTGGGATGAACTGTCCCTTTCAGTAGGTGGTGGCAATATGCAACCTCAAAAGCAATGACAGCAATCTAGACATAAAGAAGAAGGATCAATTACACACGGTTGAAGCATTAAGTATTATGACATTTCCGCCATAAATTGGTGCAGAAACAATTTACCAGAATGCAGGAAATAAAGTGTTTAACGTTCAGATGTTGCTACAACCTCAATAACAAACATAGTTCAATCAGCATCTCTATGGGATGCTATCAGCCCATTAAATGGCCATTATCTGTGGTTATGAGCCTCATATATATTGGTCAGTGGGAGCCAGCTACACCTGCTTGTAGGTTCAGAAGGCTGTTATCAGCCAATTCAATGGTCTTTACCTGTTTGTTAGGTTTCTATTTACCTTTCCTTAAGTTTAGGCACCAAAATGACAAGGTTAGGTTCAGGAAAAGATCGTGGTTGGGTGTGAATATTGGTTTCACGTGGGACTTGAACCCCTGTCCCCTGGGTAAAAAGTCCTGTGAGTCACCAACCCTGCCTATACAGGGGCTTTCTCACACAAGGAAGAAAGTCTCATTAAAGCCCTTTCTGACAGAAAATTTAATTTCATGGCCTGATATTGACCTTCTCAACCCAATAGCAGGTGTGGCAGGCCCCAATTAACCCATATCTATGATACCTATCACCACTGATAACGACCATTTATTGGCCTGATCACAGCTGAATCAGCTCAATTTGTAGGAGATCTGTAGTGTTAATAATACTACTACTAATAATAATAATAATAAAAATAATAATGATAATATTAATGTGTTTATACATGTAGCCCCAGACTCATTCAAAGGTTTTAGGGCCAAGCCCCAGATCTCCACTGACTCCAAAACCGTCCCTGGTAGTAGCATTTCAGCATCTCATCTGCTATTGACACACGGTGACCTCATTATGTGGTGCTGGCATTAGGTTGGATCTTACTGGAAGAGGAGAGTGGTGGACCATGCTGTGCCTTATTAAAGCCCAACAAAATGCTCTGACATGTGGCTCAGCCTTAACAATGGAAGGTGTAAAGGTTGGAGAGGAAGATTAATTAAAACTAGAGAATTAAACTTTGGAGAAAAGGTGCATTAAATGTGTCCCGGTCCATATATTCTCATAAAGGTGCATATTTTGGTTTTTATAATAGTGCATGAATAAATGTCTCATTAGTTAATGTCTTTGAGGCTGGCTCTCAGCAGACAGCAAAGACGATGTATAAACTGATAACCAAGATTTATGCATGTACATAAGAAAACAAGCTAATAAGGTATATATACAAGTTCGATAATTAAATGTACCCCTGAAAAGTTGTGGTGATGATAAGCTCTGACTTAATTAGAGGAAAGGAACGGCTCCAGTAGGTAGGTGTGATGTGGCCACTGTGAGAGGTGGAAGCTGCTGATTACAGTACGTCAGATAAGGTGTCAATATGGGCCTCATGTAGCACTTCATTAGACAGTTTCAGATTTATTTTTGCCTTTTGGGAGCCATGTTTTTCTCCTCAACGATTGCTTGTGTTGGTAGAATGATTAATAATCCAGACTGATTTTCTGTGTGGTGCATTGCTTTAGTGTTAAATGGCCTCACATTATAATGGGGAACATTTTATGATAAAGGATAAAAGTTCATCCTTTCAGACAGCTTTTCTTGTAGAGCAAACAGACCGGGTCCTCTCATACAGCCTCCAGCTTGCCCTTGTTGTGTCTTTTGCTCTGAGAACACACACATTTATGCACATGTTCATGCACACAGCCATTATTTGACTATGTATGTTCCTGTTATAATGGGTGAGGCCATTATATTCTGTCGACTGAAAACGACTCGGCTGGTTCTTACTGTGTTTTACCGTGCCTTTGTTGTGCTTGCTTTTTGTCTGCCCATTATATCATTATTCCTTCTTATCAAGGAAGCAGGATTTTGTCTCTTTTATAAAAAGCAGTGTTTCACAGGGTTTGATGGTGGTAGAGCAAACATTGACAATGGTAACATGTACATTGGATTGTTAAAATGAAAAAGGTATGTCAGCATGAGAGGGATATTAGCTTCTGACCCGTGAACAGATTTTAGACAATAAATGAGTGTTGCTGTTTGTGTCCCTGTGCACATACATTTGTGAAAAACACGGGGAGTTAATATGAGGCAGTGAACAGTATGTCATAAAGGAATACTATAATGTACCTCCACAGCTGAGGTTTTGCTCTGATGCTCTGCAGGTTGATTGTCCACAGAACCCATTTATATCCAATTAAGACACCTCTTCTACCCTCAAAGGTTTCAGTCTAGAGCCAATTAGAGACTTTTTAATCAACATCTTGACACCGTGGGTCTTGAGTGTCATGGCAAAATATTAACATTTACCATGCCAATTAGTGTGTGAGTCTGCAGTGCAGGAGAAGGGTTACATGACCACCTGCATAATAGAAACAGGACACCTCGGGCTGGTACACACGGGTGGAGGCGGCGAGAACACAGCGGCTTTCACAAAAAAGGGCCATTTCAATTGCCCTTCTTCTTTCTCCCAGTTCACCCTCAGAGGTCCCTCAGGTAAGTTTAAGAGACCCCGTCTCAATCGCCTCGCTCCGCTCTGAGAGGTCTGTACATCACAGTGAATGAATCCTGTCAGTTTTATTACCAGAGGATCAAGGCACCACTGCGAAACAAAACAAAACTGAAAAAAATAACACACTACATGGACAGCCCGCCTCCCCAACCTCATTTATATCCCCACCCCCTCCTCTGAAGCAGGCATGCTTGATCAGTTTGTTATCCAACAAGCTCCCTCCCCATCACTCAAAGCCCCTCTCAACTTTGGCTTCCTTTACCCGAATCCTGTGCTTAGACTGTTAAAAGTGCATGCAGCTGCTCGCCCGCCTGTGTGTCCTTATCCAAATTTCTGCCTTCACGCCCTCCATTTCACCACATATCCTTCTTTTCTCCTCACCTCGACACCCTCCTTCCATCATTTTTCTCTGAGACAAAGCTCAGACATAAACATTATGAACACACACTTTGATATTTGGTCGATACACATAAAAATGATGAAAATCTTTAGCTAAATAAATTTGAAATACAGTATGTGTCAGCCCTTAAATATGTCACACAAATCAGTGGCTCACAGCTGAGAATGTAGATTTTATTGAGCATTTAGCACTGTTTGTGAATTATTTCTATGCTGTCAATTTCCCCTCTGTCTCTTTCTCTCTCTCCCACCTTCCTCAGTCACTCTCTTCTCATTTAATGTTGCCCCCTAATGAAAAGTGGAGGCAGTGTAATCTTCTCTATTGTCCCGCGGGTCTCCCTTCTCCCCAACAGCAGCAGATCAAGTCAGAACAGCGTTGGGCCAACAGACAGAAATTCACTCCCTCGTCGCTATCAATCTCTGCCGCTGTTGACAATAATCCTGATTTGCCTTTCCCTCTTGTTTTCACTCCCAAAGCCCCGGTGCCTCCTGCGCACTTAAAGAAAACAGGGTTTCACTGTGATTGTTGCTGACAGCCAAACCTGCAGATTCATCTGTGCTGGTTTCAGTGTCACAAAGCTCTGCAATGTCACCAACTTGGGCTCGGTCCAAGAAATTATAATAAACTGCACAGTGGGTGAGGAAGTGTTGAAATCCTTGAATTAATGAAAAGCACCATTACAACATTGTAAAAAAAAACAAAAAACATTTACAAGTAAAAGTCCCTTACTCGTATTCCTACTTAAATTAAAGCACAAAGGTGTTATTAGCAGATTTTTAAAAAGGTATAAACTTAAAGGCATGTATAAAATAAATACCTTTAAAAAATAGTTACATTTATCTATTTTTAGTAAGATCAGTTTATCAGCTTTTACAAAGTACTTAAAGTATTCCAGTTAGATTATGCATTCTGCAGAAAAATGCCCCCTGTGAATGATACAATATTCTAGAGTAAAAGGTGCGATATTTCCCTTTCAAATGTAGAAGAAGTTGCATAAAATCAAAATACTCAAGTAGAGTATATACCTCAAAATCGTACCTAAGAGTACTTGAGTAAATGTATTTATTTTTCTCCATTTGCAATCCATTTAACATACTGTTTACACATATTTGAATTTTTTTTTATGGCAAGACATTTTTATCATAAACAAATAGTTTGTAATAGTACTTTTTGTTTTACTGAATACAACTCAGATTATTTAATTACATTATTTTGTGGCAATAATATTGGTGATGGCTGTGATGATATTTTAAATGCCACACTCTAAAAAAATATGTGCATAAAATGTATAAGATAGCTAACTTGTCCAGTGGGTTACATTATATAGGAGGAGAATGCAACCATGAATTAATCATAACATATTAAATGTCAAGGCTAAGTAAACCCACGTCTCATGAGGAAGTCAACCATAAGAAGCCATAAATAACATTGTGTCCTTTTGGCTGATAAATATAATTAGCTGTTGTTCGTGTTTAAAAGGCCATTTCAATAAGGTGGTGTGAATATCACTTCTGCATGACCCTTAAACATGGTTGATACAAGTGGGTAGCAGTCTTTTGTTAACGTACTGCATGCAGTTTAATCACATATTTTAATAGGAGGGATTGTAATAATGTCGTCCATGCACATGCAGAGATGTAAACCCGTTTTAATTGTAATACTATACTGTAGTCGTAGCAAGCTACAGCAGCCTGTCAGCCTCTAAGTCAGCTGAAAATACTATCAGGGGAATCCTGCCGCTCAACCATGTAGACAGATGTTGGACGTACAAGATGTCAGAATCTCTTTACTGTTATATTTTTCCGAAAAACCTATTAGGTCTCCTCAGGGGAGCTGTTCAGTCCCTTCAGAACAAAACAGTCCAACAGTATAAAATAACAAAACGTCTCATATGCTGCGTGGTTTTTCTCAGGTGTTCACTTGAGATTCATAAAAAACAAAGAGAGCTGCTCTTATCGAGATGTAGAGAGCAAGAGCAAGATAGATTGTGCGTGTGTGTGTGTGTGTGTGTTTGGGGGGGTCTAATCCTGACCTCCTGCTAGTGTTTCATGGGCCCATTTGACCACTGTAGCCTATCCTGTGCCCCCATTTATTGTGATTGTATGGAGTTATTGAGGAGTTGGACCTATTAGGCGGGGAGCTGCCATGGCTATCCGACTACCAATTACCGAGGCCTGCAGTCGTGTATAGCCCGCCCTGACACATCTGGAGGTAGGGAGGGGTGAGGGATGCTGCGAGGGGTGGGGGGTGCAGAGGGAAGGGGGGGTCCTCAGGAGACCTGCCACAGCAGCACGCCGTTAATCAATCCGATTTAGACCGGACAGGGACACACTTAGTCGCTGCTCCCGCCAACACTGCCATGGCGGGGGAGAGAAAATGTGTGCGTGACCTGCATCTCATTGGAGTGTAAGGACACAAAAAGATGGATAGATGGGTCCAGAATGAAGAGATAGCGATGCGGAAGCGAATGGGAGAGGGGTGATGGAAGGGGGCGTGAGGTGTGGAGGGAGAGACAACAATTAATGGAGTGATGTGAGTTGAATTAAAACAAAGGAAATGTATCGATTCATTTCTGTCTGGAGGAGCGGAAGAAAAATGTTCACCATCTCTACATGCGAGAAATGCTTGTATGGAGAAATATATTGGGTTGAATTGATGAAATGGGTGTGGAAAAAAACTCCTCATTGAATGGGGGATGAGGAGAAATGGGTAGTTTAGTCTTGTTTGATTTGTCTTAGTGATCACAAGAGAGTCAGGGAAGCTTGATAACTGGTGGAGATGATGGACCATATCCTCAGTGAGACCCAAAGCCGGAGACAAGGATGGAGCGAGGGTATCATATTTGCATTCATTAATATGTATGTGCTTGTGTACTTTATTTTCCACTATTAAATGGATCTTCTGCTTGAATAGTTGGTTACTTACCAAATGATAGTGCAATTTATTATAAGCAGATTTGCTTACTGAGTACAAAAACAACTTGAAACTTAAAGGGTAACTTCCGTATTTTTTAATCCCGACCCTATTTTCCCATGTTTTTGTGTCTAAGTGACTAATTGGAGCAACAGTTTTTGAAATTGGGCCAGTGTTGAGCAAGAGGGCCGCAGCCAGCAGCAGTGAAACAGGTTGCAATGTAACCATCGACAATTAATAACCAATCATACACTGACGATTTACATCCACTAACTTGTTTTGCCTTTGACAGACTCAGAATGTTTTCCAAAGTGTCTTACAACATTAACAGTCACAAAATCAGCCCTGCTGCCTTATAGTAAGAGGGTTACAGGTTTGAGTTTTCTCCAGAATCTCTGGCTTCCTCCCACAGTCCAAAGACATGTTGTCGGTGAGGTGAACTGGTGGCCCCAAATTGTCCGCAGGTGTGAATGTGAGCAGGAATGGTTGTCCCTCTCTCTATGTATCAGCCCTGTGATAGTCTGCCGATCTGTCCAGGGTATACCCTGCCTCCCGCCTAATGTTAGCTGGGACAGGCTCAAGCCCCCCCATGACCCTTGACAGGATAAACAGTTATGGATAATGAACGAATGAATGACCCCCAAAATCGCTATAGCCAAACTCACCAGACTCTTATTAAACTAAGAATCACCGTGTTTTCGTTACTTTAGAATTAGCTGGTAGAAAGGAGCGGGTCCTCTTCTACGGAGTCCACATGTTGTTTTACAGTAGCCCAGAATGGACAAACAAACACTGGCTCTAGATTTGGCCATCAGCATTTTTCTGTTTTCATGTCGGCCAACGTACTTCTACAAGAGAAAGGAAAAGTTTCAGTCGGTTGCAATCTGCAACCTCGTCACTAGATGGCACTAAATCCAACACACTAGTGATTTTATTAACCCTAACCTGTTAAACACACTTCCTTCAAAGTCTTAAGAAACAAAATGAAACTTACAAAAGCCATCTGCGTTTATCTCTCCACCGCTCCAACAATCATCAACCCTGGTTAGGTTGAAGTCATTCTCCGAACCCATCAGCTGTATTTAGCGTCTGACTTCCGGCAGGCGGCAATACAGCCTCTGGGGGCAGACCCCCGATTTTTTGGCATTCTGGTTTGATTTGAGACTCTACATTCACTGAATGTAGAGTCTGTATATAGAGACTAGGTTGAAGTAAACCCTTTATTTACCCAGTTAGACGTGAAAATATGCTGGCTCTATACACGCTAAACATAATGTTTATTTAAATGGAATCTGGTGTGTTTAGTGATGGCAATTAAACAAAAAATTATCTTATTCTTAATAAAGGGTCTATTTCTGTAGGGATCCTTTCCACAAACTGTCAGACACTTAAAATAATAATCTGAGCCTGTCAGTGGTAAAACAAGCCCTTTTAGTGGACTTAAATTGACAGTGTGAACATGCCCAGAGTGGTTATATTGCAGCCTGTTTCGCAGCTGCTGCTGCTGCTGCTGCTGCTGCTGCTACAGCAGTATCTCTCAATACTGGACCAGTTTAAAAAGAGGTTGTTGCCATCACTCACATAGACACAAAAACATGGGAAAATAGGGTCCATGTTAAAAAATACCAAAAGTACGCTTTAACAGAATCACCCACATAATGAACCAGGCTGCCCTATTCACTATTAAATCAGCTCTCTACCCACGCTGAAATGAAGAAAAGCCAATTCTTTGAGCACAAAACATGCGACTACATTTAGCAAATCTGTGGGTTTGCCTTCAGCCAGGTCATAATGAAAACGCTTCTTCATAGCAACATGTAGGGGAGCGTTTTGATCTTGGAATATGCGGGCATCGTTAGATCTGTGCTTAGTGGTATCAAATTTGTGTTAACTGCTGTGTAAACATGTACAGTAACGACTTCATCTTGAATGTCTGGTCATACCAGTAGACCCAGCATCATGTTTAATCACATCCACACACATAAACCTGTCCAGATGTACATAAAAGAGTGAAGAATGACTCATCAGACCATATCACTATTTAAAATTGTGTCAGGCTCCAGGTTCTGTGGTCTTCACACCAGATAATTTATCCTTGGTTTGTTGGCTTTGAATATCAGATATTGCTGGATGGCAGACATTGATGCCAGTTTTATGAAGCTCTTAATGTCAAGCTCTTGTTGTAACTGTGTCATTGGGGTGCTGATTATGTTGTTTATTGCTTAGTAATTTTCAGGCTATGGTGTTGTCTAACTGTTTTTGTCCCTGTTTGTGTTACCTAACCACTGCCATACTGCATTACTTGTGGTTACCACTGATAACGCCATCCCGATTATGGGATGTGGAAGTGAAGCACCCACTCTCCAGTTTGCCCAAATTAACACCTTGCTCTGTCAGCACTGTTGCCATTTTTACGCTGCTAGCACTGTTAGCTACTAGTCACCAGTTCAGTCACCCGTGTGCAGACAAACCCGGCTCAGACTCTGACTCAAAGATGTGTTCCCCTTCAGTTTATATTTTCATAACAACTGATCAAATGCGTAGAGTGATAAGGGTTGCTAGCAGTGATGAACCCACTGAGAATTACTTACCGATCACAGTTCCCCTCATCATTATGAAGCCTGTCTTTCAGCTCATTGTTTTTGTTTTATTGTCTAGCCCACAAGTTTAGATTTTTTTCTTCTTTTTCTTTTGGTATACTCTTACCAATGTAATTTCAGTGAAAAGCTCTTTGAACCCACCATACACTACCTGCAAAGCAGTAAGTGGCAGACAGTCAAAGTTAGCAACAGCGAGGAGCATCTAGCAGCTAAAGCGACAGATATTATCCTCAGAACTGGTTCAGACCAGAAACCATGCTAAAAACAGAGCAAATATTGGACTTACATCCATCAGGAATAAATGCTAATGTTGCTCCATATCAAATGGATGTGAAATAGGCAATGGTTTTGCTAACAACCTCACCAAAGGTCAGTCCTTCCAGGATATTGCAATCGCAACAATTACCCCAAATCCAGCCAATCCCTCTGAATTCTGCATAATTTTGTAATTTTGTCTTATCACCACAAATTTACCACCAATTGCCTGGTCAAATCTCATTTCATTGTAGAGCTGCAGTGTGTAGAGTGCCACCGGAATGAGTCTTAAAACCGGTTCCCTTGTCTCAAAGTAAATAGTTTTTTGTTAATGGGTTTTTGGTTCGATGCCTGAAATCAGGTCTGTGGTTAACACAAGCTTAAGAGACTTTCACATTTTGTTCTACAACATAAAAC
This sequence comes from Epinephelus moara, assembly GCF_006386435.1. NCBI lineage: Eukaryota > Metazoa > Chordata > Actinopteri > Perciformes > Serranidae > Epinephelus > Epinephelus moara. The sequence continues at coordinate 24,541,416 of NC_065529.1, forward strand.
ATGTCAGTTAATACGCCACTCATGACCTTTGAAGCTTTCATGTGTCTTCAGAAAAGGCAGTTTCAAACAAATAGCTTGCTATGATAGGGATGTTAAGTCATGCAACCATGGTGTGGTTTGTTTACAGCCTCACGTTTGCTTTTTACCTCTGACAACTGCATTTAGGCTTCAAAAATTAGTAAAGTGGTGTTTATTTGTGAAAATTATCTTGCTGAACAAAACATAAGTATTATATATGTTTGTTTGCAACAGAGGTTGTTTTCTGCAATAATCCTAATTCCAATGGAAAAGTCCCAGAGGCTTTTGGATGAGGGAACCAGGGCTCCGCTAACCTCTGCATTGACCTACAGGAAAACATCATCCCTGGAGCACTCTATTGATTTGTTCAGCCCCTCCTCTCCCTCTGTATATCATGGGGCTCCTGCTGCAGGAGTGTGATCTCAGCACCTGGGACAAAGTCACACACAGTGACAGTGCTAACCACTAGCATCATATGGCTAACATTACCCAACGGTTATAACGGGTTTAACAACATACATGTAATCAAGCCGTTTTTGCTGCTGCTGAGTTAGCTTGTGCTAACCAAGCAGAGAGACCAGGAGAAGAGCAGCTCAGGTAGATGTCCCTGCTTCAAACAGCATGGGAAACACTGAATGCTGGATGAGTCAAGGACAACATGCACACCTCCTGCCTATTTAGTGGTGCAGGGAATCAGGTCCCACAGAAACTCAATAAGAACTCAATAAAAAATCATGATTCTCATCATCTTGACAACATGTCTTGAGAAAGGTCTTTGAGACCAAATGTTGACCTTGTTTAAATAATGCAAAGGTAAAAACGTGAGTGGGAATCACAACTTTTTTATTGACACACTGAATGCTCATAACAAGAGGCTCCAAAACCAAGACAGGGCCGACAATATTTTTGCAATTTTTATTTGCACCCACAATTTCGTTGCAAAAAAATGCTCATGAACACTGCATCATGGCATTTCAGGACACAACAAACCCCAAAACAGCCTGCAACATTCTGGAGGAACAGGAAGGTAAATATGTGAGCCTTGCAAAGCTGAATAGCCACCTGTGAAATAACGGCCAAAATCTACCAGAAATTCATTGCCACGGATTAACAATTGTTGAAGTTCAACAACGACAGCCAACGTGTGTATGTCTGCACGTTCATTCTGTTCACTGTAATTGCTCAACAAATGAACCGATGTCCTCCCTGATGCCTTCCTCACAATCCCTATCAGCCTCTTCTCTGCAACAGGTGGATCAGGCGTGAGCGACAATCCTCTGGAAAAATTGATGGCAGCTAAGACAGGTTGTGCTCTCGGATGGAGGTTTGAGGCCAAAGATCACTGCACATCTCATCTATCTACCCAGTGGAGAGGAAGGCATCTGTACTGATGACATTACACCAAGATGACAAAACGAAACAGGAAATAAAATGGCACCGGTTACATCCAGATAAAGTGAACAGGCTTTGATTCTCTGCCCGAGCCCGACTGGGCCCAACCCAACATGCCAGGTTTGAGCTGGGCCGTAATTTCCCAAATTCCCCTGGGTTTGAATGGGTCACGTTTGCATCGAATTAACCCATGTGTTTATTTATTTATTTTTTAAATACAGACCTTATAGTCCATGTAATGTTATGAATAATGTATGGGCTGTGTTGCCATCAACCCATCCTGACTCCCACCTCTCATTAGTGAGGAGAAAAGTTATACTATCTCTATTTAATATATATGGTATTTTACAGAGTTAGGGCTGTGCTGAACATTCAGTGCGAGTGGGTGCATGTCAGAGTTTGTGTCACAAATGTGCCGAAAAGACTTTAATTAACTTGAGCTTGTAGAGTTCTAATATTAAAAGAAAAATAATGTTTTTCATACTAGGAATTCTGATGTTTAATCAGGCTTGGGCCCAAAACTGCTGCAGTGGTTCAGGCCAGGTTGGGGTCGGACAGAAACCGTGTTGGTTCACGATGATCGTGCCTGATAGCTACTTTGGGCCCGGTTATGGAACAGACTGGTTTTGGTCAGGATACTGTGATAAAATTTAAAAGATGAACCTATTAAAATCATCTGCCTACATAAAACACTAAATTTAAAAGGAACTGTTTCAGTCACTCGTTTCGTAATTCTTGCTATCTTCATGTTGAACACACTGAAATCCTGTTTCTGCCTTGTCTTTTAAATCAGCCCAGTAATTAACTCTTAGATGGCTGGGGTGAACATGCCTCCATGCAGGTGATGATTTGTTTTGGGGCTACAAGAAAGGACCAGAGATTCAAATAGGAGCAGAGAGGATTGTGGGAGAAGAGGCTTGTTGAGGCGCATGGATGAGACATCGGTTTCCTCTATAGAAAGATCGAAGACTATTGTTCCAATAGTTTTCAATATGAAGTAGTAGATGTGCATACATGGATAATCACAGATCGATAACTGCAGTCTAAAGCTTTGTTTCTTGTATTTATGTATTTTATTGTACACTTTTTGTTTTATAATTCAGTGAGTTTTATTGACATAAAAGTTCTAAAACAACGTCAAAGTGAAACTTTGAAAATTATGAAATGCCTTGGTGGTGTTTGTATAGTTTGTAGTACATAGTAATAGGTGGGATGTATTATCTTGCCTTGAGGAGTCATTACAAACAAAAAGACCTTTATTGAGTTGAGTTAAATGGTTCAGTGTCATTTAGTACTGAAATTTAAAAACAAAATGAGGGTCCAACTTTCCACATCTGAACAAAAACACTGACCTGCAGTTGTGTTTGTGTACATATCTTAAAAATCATGCCATCACCTCACATTTCAAAATAGATATGAAACACTGCTCTACATTCCTCCTCTGTCCAACCTCAATCTTCGTCTGTGTCTCACATTTTTGTAAAATATGCGGAGGTTCCCACTGGAAGATGCATGAAGACTAAATCTCAGTTAGAACAACAGGTCCTTGTAATATGGTATAAAAAATACATTTCAGAGATTAAAAGAAGATTTAAAGGGACACTTCACCCAAAAATCAATATAGTGGAAATAAATGGCACTTGGCTTGTGGTGCATGCTTCTCCTCATGCTTGCTTGCAAGCTTGTGTGCTTGTGAAAGCACAAGATGTAAACATTAACGGTGACCTGCTCAGCTGAGCTCTAACACTAGCTTTGAATGCACTCTAAATAGTTCCTACATGAAACTGCTCACAACAACAAGGTCTGTGGATTAACCAGGTATTTTTTAGGGTGGGAGGGGATTTGAGCACCACAAGCGCCAGAGTGCCATGTAGTTCCATTATATTCGAGAGAAGGCAGACATCTCCGACACTCTGCAACGCACACCAAAACAAGTGATACATAGCACTACTGGTAAGAGGAAAAAATGTATTTTTGATTTTGTGGTGAACTGTCCCTATTATATCCTGAGACTTAGAGCCAGGGACCATTGCTATATATATCTCCCTCATCTCTTCACTGTCTATAACAAGGGCTTAAAATGCCCATGAAAAAATATAGCAGAGCATATTGACAATCAGCTGCTTCACCACAGGCCACAAAACTCTGCAAAACACACTCATGACATCACTTATCTTTTTTTTAGGCATTTCACCTTCATTTGACAGATGACAGTGTCGAACTGGGAGAGAGATAGAGAGGGGTATGACATGCAGCAAAGTTGTGGTTATATGGCATGCCCTGTAACCACTCGGCTACCACAGCACTCCATGACATCATCACCTATTTTCTCCATCTTTGCAGTTGATCAACATCTTTTCTTTGTCTCTATCTCAGGTTAGGGCCAGTGCAATTGCTCAAGATGCAGATCAGAACTACGACTACGCCTCCAACAGCGTCATCCTGCACCTGGATGTGGGGGATGAAGTGTGCGTACAGCTCGACGGCGGCAAAGTTCACGGTGGAAACACCAACAAATACAGCACCTTCTCTGGCTTTCTCATCTACCCTGACTGACAGTATATACTCACATTTATATACTTTCTCTCTCTCTGTAATCAAGCAAAAAGTTTTCTCTTCTTTCTGCATCTAACACCACCATGCCTCCATAATGTAATTTGTCATTTCAACGCTGTCCAGTACACAAAACATGTAATAACATGATCACAGTTAACAAATAGAGAATTTGTGTAAAAATGAATATAGTATTGTATATATTACCAGTTAACATTTACTTCTGATACACACACTTGTGTAATCATTTTCTGTGCCATGTACAGTATGTGTAAGCATGGCTAAAACCACATGATTCACACTTGTTTCACATTCACACATCGGCTTGTACACACACACAAAGGCGTGCTCACATGAATTGAACTCCTGCCATCAGTTGTTACACTAAGACAAGATGACCATTTCAGCCACCGGTCTGAAATCGACTGCAATGATCTCTGAATGTAGACTGTAAATCGAGGTGTGTGTACGTGGCTGCAGCCTCTCGCCTGCACTGTGAGATGGATTTCCACACAAGAAAAGTCATGAATATATTGATCGCAGCTGATAATACAGCCAACACCATGAGCATAATCCAGTGTGTTGTATGTCTGTGTTCATGCCTGTGTGCAAGCATACATGTGTGTGTGAACATGAGGTGTAAAAGCATCACGTTGCTGTTGGTTTGACTTTCGCTCTCTCCAGCTCCTGTTAAAAGAGGAGGTGTCAAGTTGTCGGTAACAGTCCCTTAACACACACAGTATATTGATACTGAGGTTTAGCTTTGAGATTACCCTGCGTGGAGCTCATAGCAGAGCCTCATTATGTCCTGCTAATAAGCTGAGGCCTCCTCTACCGCCTCATCTGTTTTGTCACAGTTAAATCTGGCGTCCAAAGTTTGTATGTATGACTTTGCTGAAATAGTTTGACATTTTCAGAAATGCACTTATTTGCTGTCTTGCCGAGTTAGATAAGATGATTGATACCACTCTCATATCTGTACAGCACAGTTAGAAGCCTGTTAGCTTCGTACAGCACATGGGCTGGGTTACAATCAGACTGCATAAAAGAAGCGGACATAGGTACTGTGATGTCACCCATTGGTTAGTGAGCATCTGTTCTGAAGCCTCGAGTTTGGAATTCTGACCGTCCCCATTTGGAGGAGAGGGTGGAGCTGTGGAGGAGCGAGGGATGGATCCATTGGTGTTGTGGAGGGTATACTGGGTGTGCCCACCTCTTTTTCTGGCCGTTTACAGATACCCACCCCTCAGCCACAGAGCCATTGGAAAAGAATATACCCACTTCCTCCTCGGTAGCCTACCCATCTACCTAGTAGTACACCCACCTCATCAACTACAGCTACACCACTGGGTGGATCTGACCGCGAACCTGAGGAAACTGCCATGGTAGCGACTTGTCAGTCATGAGGAAGCCACGCCCTAAAGCATACCCTGCTGAATCGTCTATTTGACTCTAAATGTAACTGTAACTGTAATTTACAAAATGAGCACCATGTTGTATTGACGAAGACTTTAATCTAGCGTATAGACTCATAAACTCATTAGGGAAATGCTTACTGAGGTAATAAATCAAGTGAGAAGTTCGGTCATTTTCTCATTGACTTCTATACAATCAGGCTCCGTTTTGCAACCTGTGGAGTCGCCCCCTGCCGGCCATTAAAAAAATGCAGGTTTAAGGCACATCTGCATTGCCTTCACTTTTAAGATCCGGAGATAACCTCTTAGTAATACTAGAAAAGAGGTGGTTCATACGACATGTTTTTGGACCACACTGAAAATAAAAAGAGTTTATCAATCACCTGAAAGGTTACACTGGAAGGACAAGTGAAAAGCCAGCAGTCATAGAAAGGGGTGGGGTAGGGTGGGGGGTGGGGTATGATACTGTGGCATTGTATAAATATGGGTAGAACAGTGTACATTTTCAGACAGTCACCCCTGGAAGACATTGATAGTGTTGCACTTGTTTGCTCACATGAAAGTGACAGAAAAAGCTAAAACCCTGGCTCCTTTATCTCCTCACAGCTAACCAATATGAGGATGTGAGAGGGGTGTGAATGTTGGATCGGAAACTTACTGAAGTGGCTAAACACCCCCATAATCTAAAGTAAGACAGGTGTGGCAGGAGCAAAGATATTTGACCCATTGACAATCACTTTTGAAAATCATACTGGCAGCTTAAAGGTGCAGCCTGTGATTGTAATCCAACACTCTCTGTCAAATTCAGTGAATATCTCCTCATAGTCAACTAACATAAGCTGTTCATACACAGCCCTGACTCTGTAAATGGGGAAAAAGCAAAGTGGCTCAGACTGAGCTACAAGACACTGTGCCAGCTATTCTCTCTCTTCATGTCCTCTCCCACACAGAACGGAGCTACATGAATAGTATCGAAATGTAAATAATACCAGAAACATTAGTGGGGCTTTTGAAGGAGCACCAACAGGAAGGATGTATTTGTTTGAGTTTTAAGCTCAGATATTAAAATCTTTCTCCGTAATTGCTGACTTCACCTTAAGGGCTAGCACAGCATTGGCAACAGGAGAATTGTAGCTAGCCTTGTTCTGTTCAAAAGTAAAACAGTCCACCTACCAGACCCTTTAAAACTCACTAAATAACATGTTGTAGTGTGTCTGTTAAATTCATACAAAAACCTTACTGTAAAAACAAGAATGAGTGTTTTTGCCAACCCGGTCTCACTCCAAAGTCGTCAAAATCCGGCACTTGGGCAGCGACTTGCAGTGTCAGACACTTTAACGTCAGCATGATACATGACCAGTTGCCATTATAGTTTAATGGTGCTGCGGCGTCAGGGGGAAACGCGGTGGGACAAGGACGAAAGTTAAGGCAGTGAAAGTCTGAGTAGGGCGGGTGGGTCCAACAAACACTGACTTCCACTCCGGAGAGCCGTGTTGCGTTGCGTAAGATTCTAAAGCCAATACCTAACCCTAACCACGTGCATTAGTTGTTGAAGGAAAAAAAATGTCAATCCCATAATTGTACTATAGTGTACGTAGTGTGCGTAGTGCATTTATTTTGAAAGAGACTGTATGTAAATGGTAAATTTCCTGTGAAAACAGACGTGTATTTTAAAAGAAGACAATGCATGCACCGTAACAAGCATAACTTGACATGGCGTCCCAGAACGTCAACAACCAACACACCCAGGGTACCTTGCACGTTGTATCTGGACGTGAAAGAGCCATGACCAAACGTCAATATGTGACGAGGTCGGAGTGAGAACGTGTTGGGTTTTGCTGGTTGGCATATTGTGGACAGAGCCAGGCTAGCTGTATCCCTGTTTCCAGTCTTTATGCTAAGCTAAGCTAACTGACTGCTGGCTGTAGCTTTATATTTACTGAGCAGATATGACAGTGGTATCAGTCCTCTCATCTAACCCTAGGCAAGAAAACAAATAAGCATATTCCACAAAGTGTTAAACTATTTCTTTAATCTTACTGTGACTATACACATGTAAAGATGTTTTTTAAATGCAGGTGACTGTTGTTGATGTTTTACTGCCATATGCCATGCCTATAGGTTTTCTGTGCCTTACACTATCTTTTTAATTTTTATTTTTTATGCATGAGACACTTGTTGAATCTGGGCGTTTACGAACAAGCTGATACAAACAGCAATCTGACGAGGATTTCTGATGAAAACCAGTCCACGAACATGTTGTTACCCACTTTAAAAGATGCAGATGCTACCTGACATTGATTGTGACTCTTTGTATGTAACTGGATGTAACTCACTGCTGTAAATAAAAAGCCCCCAAAATGGAGATGAAGGTTTATTCTGTACGGTGGGAAACACCTGTGGGAACAAACAACAGAACAGAAGCATGTTAGTGTGTTGTTTAAAGGTTGCATCCAGAAACAATTATAAATATGTTGATGTAAACAAATTATTATATTAAACAGTTCTATTTTTTTCATTATATAATGCTTAGACGGGTACAATTTAATACTACTTGGAGCACATGTGTTGTAGTTTTAGTGCCATGGAAGAAGAGAGCTTCATATCAGCCCAACAGGTGATCCAGCCTTGAAGCCTGACGGCATGACTGCACCCCGATGAGATGTGGATGTGAACTTTTCTGATCATTCTTGTGCTGTGATTGAAACTTCCTCCCGACGTCGCGTATCGTACACAGACATTCCTCCCGAGTGGCTTTACATAACCTCTGTGCCATGCTGCATCCTACTGTGTGTGTTTTCTGGCGCTGTTACCTTTGTTCATGAGCAGTGTGGATTCATTGTCGTCGCTGTACTTTGCAAGCTGAGTTGTGTGTATTTGTTATGTATGGAATCAGCATAGGTTTTTCTCTTTCCCTTGAAGACCATGAAACACAATAAACAAAGGAAAATTCAGGATTATTTTGCTGTCACTGAATCAGAGTGAAACGGGTGCTTTCTTTCTTTATTCTCTCCTTTACAGGGAAATCAAGAACTCAGCAGGCGTTGTGCTATGTTTTCACTGCTCAGGATGTGTTTTAATGCAAAGATTTTATCAGCATCTTTTAAACATATCATAGAACAAAGTCCAGATATTAAAACAGCTGACAAATATCTTCAGACAAGAGCCAACAATACCTGCCATGTCTTTGTTTCATCCATTGAGAAAGAATAATGCAGCCAGTGATCATATTTGCTATTTTTGTGGAATCAACATGCACTCTGCCATCTAAGCACAATGAACACAGTGATCCATAAAAAGGCAAAAAAAAGCAACCTGAGTCAATCACTCCCTTCCCAATCCTATAGATATACATGCCATATTGAAGGATTTGGTTTGATATATAGTAAACATAAACACATCTTTAACACAGAAGATAGATTGAGCATCTAATCCAGCATTTCAGGGCCATACCAGAAAAACAGCGACAGATGTTTCGCCTGATTTGTGCTCGCTTTTTGTGCTTTGATGTCAAACTGAGTGCTTCAGTTCAATAAAATAAAGTCACAATGGTGAATTATAAACTTCAAACTAATTTAATCTTCATCTGAACTTTCTCTCATCGCATATACAGCCTCCTTCTTTTTAAATTATGCAATATGGGGCAATGAGGTATTACGGCCCCACGAGTTATCTAACTGTTTCTATCATAGACATTTGAGGCCATCCTCACATTCATCTCCTCCTGTTACATACACATCCTTTCATTTTTTAAGCAACTTTGCCAAATGCAATTCTGACTTCTGATTTTCCTGTATTAAAACTTCCTGTTTAATTTTCTATATTCATTTCCACCTGAGCCATTACAGCTTTTAATTAGACTTACTTTTTGTTCTTGTTTTTGTTTTCATGGCAGGGTGCAAATAGCCTCAAGGCATGCTTTATAATTTGATTAATTTAGGTGTATGGTTAAATTTAATGTTATAAATGATATTTTGTGTATCTTGTGGGCTGCTAAACTTATACATATATGGATGTGGAGTATAAATGGCAGTAGACAATGTTTAACAACCTCTGGTAAAGATCCCAAAAATCAAAATACAGATAAAACTATGGGGATTTTTACGGATACAGATTGTAAATGTGTATTAATTTGCATGTTAACAGAAGGTTTTTTTTTTGCAGTAATGAGACAATATTAACACAGATCTGGTGAAGTTATGTGACGTTCTTTAAATGCTGTCAAAGTAACTGTTGGCAGTAAGGTTTTATTAAAGTGAATGAGGTCTCAGATATAACATCACATCATACCTTTCAGCAGTCTGGGCGACACCACATTCTGGGAGGAGGTGGCTTCATCCAGGTTGCACTTACTGTTTTAGATCTGATGAAGTTCGCCTTAGAGAAGTAGTGCCATATAATCTTAAACTGCATTTACAGCCAGTCTAGATGCAAACCCCACGTCTCGGTGTCAAAGTCCTGCACTTTCTGCACCCGCCATCTTCCCCACATCTGCCCCACTTTCGATGTCTACATGGTACAGGAATGACATGTTTCCTTACATGAAAGAAACATTGTCTCTGCACATAATCTAGGCAGTGGTAAGGTTGCCATACAGATGTGATTTAAGAAAGCAGTTTAGTAAAATACAAACGTTATCTCAAGGAGACAGAGTAAGACAATGTTACTTTGTGGACACTGACACAACCTCTCTGTTGCAGGTTTTGTGAAATGAAGCAATTCCCTTATTAATGAGTCCATCATTAAAGATTTGTCTCGCTGAATTGTAGCTTCGAGAGAAAGTTAAACACAAACACTAATTGGACAAACACTCAGAGAAATGACAGAACTACAGCTGCAGCAGCTTGTTTGAAGGCAGCGCTCCCATTATAACACGTACCTTTTCACCTGCTGCTGCTTCTACCCTCCACAGAGCCACCCCGTGAAAATGAAACACTGGCTGAAGGGAGGTCTCACCTCACCAGAATAAAACAAGCAGATGGATCTTTAATTAAAGGTGAGAGGTAATACTATTCTGGATGAGGAAGTTCTTGCTGTACGTGGTGCAAATGAGAGGTTTGGGAGATGTTGGACCGGGGGTTGTTGGTTGGGTTGTATCTCAGCAGTATGTCCACCCCCACCACCATCACCACCCTCTGAGTCCCAGCACTCCCTCCTCGCAGATTCCAGCGTTAAGTTAATTGGACAGGGAGAGAGGGCTGAGGAGGGAAGCGTTCAGCCCCATTAGCAATCCCCCAGCGGAAGGCTGAGCTGAGAGGATCACAGACTCACAAATAGGAGGATTAAAATAATCAATAGGCTTCACTCTCTCTCCTTCAGCACAGACGGGTGCTCCACACACACACACACACACACACACACACATACACACACCCCGTTACACAGATATACACACACACACGCTCATGAGCAAATACAAACACACAGACAGCCTGAGGAATACTAGTTCAAGGAGCACTACTCTCTTCAGTGTTGTCTCTGGACTTTCACAAATTAGCCTGGGTCATGTTAGACACACACACACACACACACACCTATTCTCTGTTAATGAAGGTTAATTTGAGCCTCTGACTAACAGAGAGCCAGTAAAAAGGTCAGAGACATGAAAGCAGTCTGACGGTTTATATTTTGCTCAGTTATTTCTGTACTCTCATGTCTGCTGAATTTCCACTTTGTATGAGTGTTATACAAAAGTCTTTTTTTCTGGACCATCTCATTACAGGGCTATGGATAACACAACTTGCTGTAGTGCTATGACATTATATCGAGTCTAATTTATGGAATATGATTCCCCACAAATTAGGGACTGCTTGCATTAATGTATTTTTCTATGCATACAAGTTTTTGTCATATAAACCTGACGTATATTCACTACATGGGAAATTTTATTTTTTCTGTGATATTACAGGATGTGCTGTAGGATTATAATTTGTTAAGGCGCAGTCATATAATAGCAAATCTGTGACAGAGCACGAATTAGTGGCTTAGGTCTGTCATTTCTTTATTCTGTTGCTTTAATTGGACATTAAAGTACTACACACACACACACACACACACACATTTTTACTTACATTTATATTAAGATAAGTGCTTTGCATAACCAAATCAAATGATACCAGCAACACAATTATAAAATATTTGACATAATAACAAATAGTAGACAAAATCTTAATCATTGAATTTTGTTGTTCACACAACTTTTCCTGATTTTTTCCAGTATGATGCCTTAAAATGAAGCAGTGCGCAGCTGCAACATGTTGCACATGTCAGCGAATTGAATGCAGTTTTTGTGATTGTTTCATTAGAGTATTTTTGAGGCCTGAATAGGAAACTATCTTCAATCAAATATTTCAGACACAAGTGAGAAAAAACTGTAGATATATTTTGTGTGGCAGACTGGTTTCCTTTTATTCTTTCCCACCCTGTTAATCATTTCATGACCCCAAGATTAAACTTGTGACCCCTTGGAGGATTCCCACTCCCCAGGTTCAGAACAGCTGTCTTCAACAGCGACATGCACACTGACACTGGTGTTATCATCCCTGCTCTTTATACCATGAAACCTTTAAAAATGGCCAATTAAAAAGTGTATTCCTTGCACATTGTATTTATCACTGGGCTACAGAATGAACATTTGTTTCATTTAGCCAGAAATATATAGCAAATGACACCAGAGGTTAAATTGGGATTAAAACCTCCTCTCACTGCCATGCGGCTGTCACACCATGACTCTCCTGAATGAATCGAAATAAAGAGAAAATAATTAGCAAGACATAGTGGACATTCATGAATAACTGAATGTTGAAATTGTGAAATCTATTTGTTAATTGATAGTAAAATTCACATGAATAATCATCAAATAGATTATTAAAACCACATTTTAGTATGTGCACTCTGGTCCTTTAAATGAATTTTGATGATATGGGTCTTATTTCATTGCCTGCCTTCTTTTTCAAGTGCCTCATCAGCACAGTTACTCAGGTCCTGCTGCAGGAGGTCAGTGAGTCGCTTGGAGGTCATTCATCACCAATTTAAAAATCTAATTACATTTTCTTTTACTTTTTTTGCCCACGTTTTACAAGTTAGTGCTATTTTGGTGATTTCAATTTTGTAATCTATTTGAGGCAGTGGCAATGATTCAGGCACTAAATCATTCTCAGTGAGGAAGCACAAAGAGACAGACTGAGATGTACTGTGTAAGGCTCTCCCCATACAGTCATGTCATCATTTGATGTTGGCTAAATTCCCCAGGCCTTGCAGATTAAACTGATAAAGGGGATGCAAAAAAATACGCTCAACAGTTAACACTACACATTTAGTTCTTCACTAGACCATAAAGTGTGCACTGCTTTACATCTCTGTCTATATACCATTATATTATAAGGATTTTCTCACTGGTGTGGTCCCACAAAGCGTTTGTTTGGCTCCTAAAGATTAAGTTGCATTGTGTTAACAGGACATACAGTTTGCTGTGGACCTACCTGTTATAACCATGACTCTGACAGGATCTTCCAGGATTAAACTTGACCCATGTGTGAGAAGATATGAAGACATTACATCGACTGGACTATGTTGCCCCTTGTTCTCTGCTAGTGCACATGCAGATAAATAGTGAACATAGCACCTGTCACTCAGTCCCTCACTCTCAACTGATACAAGGTCAACAGTTTGTTAAAAGTGTGAGAAACAAGTCAAGATCTGTTTACCAAAGAAAAGAAAAGAAAAAGAAGAGGCTGGGGCTATTAGCTGATTTGAATAAATTTATTTAGTTTGTGCCTTCCTGTTTAGTGTGAACACTATGTACCCTCTTCAGGCCTTCTCTGTCCCTACTGTGTTGTAATGATTTTCCATTTGCACTTTACTTGAATTTTTACATTTTCACTACATTTATCCAAATAATATTTTCAGTGTAAAACACATCAGTGTGCATGAAGTTGTAGGTTGTAAGATTAATTTGATTAATTTGGCTTGAGGCCCTCCGTCAGGAAATTTTGAGCATGAAACACTTAATTTTCTGCAGTCTGGTGAATTTTTATGTATTGATTTTGCATTTTCTGCATCAATCTATGGTGCGAACGTCTTTCATTTTGTCAAGATAAAACTACCTTCATGTTTTTATTGGGGGTGGGGGGGACAAATGCACATACTCTAAATAGTAAGGGGATGTGTCCCTTGCACCCCCCCCCCCCCCCCCAAATGTACACCTATGCATAAAGCAGTGAGAATTAGGTGCATTTTCTCGACCAGGGGAAGGCAACCTGTGGCTCCAGAGCCACGCGCGGCTCTTTAGCCCCTCTCCAGTGGCTCCCTGTGGCTTTGATTAAAAATTCTATGGACATTTTAACATTCTAATTTTCACTTATAATAATTGTAGGCCTTAAGAAAATCCTACATTCTCAAATTTTAAAAATGTGTAGCCTATACACTGATTTTTCTTTTCTTTTTTTTTTTTTCTTTTTTTTGTAAGTTTAACATTTCAACAACTAAAATGTTCCATATGTTTACGGCTTCCCGCCTTTTCTCTGAATTACAAATAAAAAAGGTAAAAGTCTCGGAGGAAAACAAGAAATGTAATAGACGTGGACAGATTTGTTTGTTTTCACCACCAACTCTGCAAAGTTAAAGAACCAAATAATTATAAATATCATAGTAGGGTAGCCACCTTGTGGTAAACATATTAATGAATGCTCATTTAGCCCTGTTAGTAATGTTGATATGCTAATTTAGAGTAAACAAGCTGTGTTACCTTCAGGCACAAATATTTGTTGTGGCCCTAGACAGATTTTTGTCAATTATTTTTGATCATAAATGTCTCTTTTGCTTGTAAAAGTTGCAGACTCCTGTCCTTAACCTTTAAGTATCTAACTATTTACATATTCATACACCAATAATGATGATCCAGTATGACACATGATGAGTGATTTTATTCTTGATACTTGAAGTACATTTTGTTGCTAACACGTTTTTGAATGCAGGAGTTTCATTCATGTATTTTTAGAATTTGATTGGTTTTGTTTTTAAGTAAATAACTTAACACTTCCTCCAGCCCTAGTGCATGCAGCTGCCTCTCTCTCACACACACATCATGTAGTATTTAATGGTTCTCTGTATGACTGCTCCCCCTGCTGTACACTGCCTGTTATTACAGCTACACAGCAGTTGCAGTACTGGACTCTGGCCGCCGGGTGGCAGGCGACGTCGACTAGTTGTCTGCAGTCAAAGATGGCGGTGCGGAAGAAAGACGGCGGCCCGAATGTAAAATATTTCGAAGCGTCTGATACCGTTTCTCAGTTTGATAATGTCCGCGTCTGGCTGGGAAAGAATTACAAAAAGGTACTGACCGCATGCTTTGTATCCATACACACTAAGCTCACATATTTCACCCTGAAACGTGGGCAGTTACCTATTGGGCAGAGGCAGTGACAAAGAGAGGAGGGAGGGTGCTGCTGAACGTCCAGCTGTTTGATTCACTCGAGCCGGGATACAAAAGGATGCTGAGCCAACAGCTGCAACACATGCAGCCGCGAATGGCGGTGTCCCCAGATGGTATTGTCGCTAACCCGATGCAGAAGCAGCACACAATCAGTCCTGCGGGGAGGATTTTTTGCAAAAGGGGTGACTTTAGCCGGCCGGGCAGCCAGCTAGCTAGCTAGTTAGCTAATCGGCTAACGGTAATGCAGCTCAGATCCAGATGTTGGCTCTGTGGCGCGCCGCGCTGACTGAAGCCCTGGGCCGTCTGGAATAATGCTGAGCCGTGTGCCGCTGTGTAGACCCATTGATTACCCCGAAAAACTGCATTAATTCTTTAAGAAACACGCTAATAATGAAGACTAATAAGCCATATTTACCAGTTAACCTCCATATCAGATATTACCAGGCTGAATGATTAACTTACTCTGAATAATAAAGCATACAGCAATTCTCCCTCCACTTTTAGACATATGTGACCACACACAGCACTTAGGGACTGTTCTGTACTTATCAGAGGACGGGGGAGATGGCTGAGTGGTGACTTCGTTTTGTTGCTGTTTTTGACCTTCCCTGAACCTGAGGCTACAGATAGTTTTTCCTAACGCCTCCCTGACTGACCTGGGGAAAATGGGTGACCCTGCCTCCACCATAAATCAGTTGTTAGATTTTAAAAACGTACCCTTTGATGTGTGAAAGTTGAAATTTAGATACAAAATCCTGTAGTTAAAACAAGCCGTGGTTTTTTGCTCTTGTCATGCGTGCTGGTTAGTCAATGCAAACTGTTTATTTTTAGCAAATTGTAGGTGTACATGGATAACGTGATTTTGATGAAATATCACCATTTTAACCCGAGATCTGAATATTATTTTTTTGTTTGACCCACGTAATGTGTTCAAGGATGATGTAAATTTGAAAATCCAAAGACAATTTATGATTTTACAGTTTCTGGCTACAATAAATGGTGTAGTTGGAGCATTTGGTGGGCATGTTTTCTTTAAAAATCTGCGGTAAAATTAATACAAAATACAGCCATTAAAATTTGTATGCCCCTTCTTTAAAGCCAAAATAAAAAACACAAGTCCCTTCCCAGTGCTTAAGAAATTATTTAACATGCCTCCCCCTTTTCGCACCACCTCCTCCCCTCTCATAAATAACAAGCAGTCCCTTAAATCAACACACTGTTGTTTATGTTTATGTGTCTCTGACCGTCTCTGTGTGGTTGTCCTTTCAGTACATCCAAGCCGAACCCCCCACCAACAAGTCTTTGTCCAGCCTGGTGGTCCAGCTGCTCCAGTTCCAGGAGGAGGTGTTCGGTCGACATGTCAGCAACCCTCCGCTCACCAAGCTGCCGGTACATCTTCTTTATCTCTGTCATGTGCACGCATGCACATTACGTTACCCCACTAGGGCATTTAGAAACTGTTTTGTCTTGTGTCTGCAGATGAAGTGTTTCCTGGACTTCAAGTCAGGAGGGGCTCTCTGCCACATCCTGGCTGCTGCCTACAAGTTCAAGAGTGACCAAGGATGGTAGGACTTTCTTTCTAGCTGATATACATGTTCGCTAAACGTACAAACTCAAATATTATATTGTGTTATCTTAGTGATCCGAGTTGTATTTTGGCTATGTTGCTGTTTCATGTGTAACTCCAGACTAATTTCCTGGTAGGCGCAGGTTTGACTTCCAGAATCCGTCGAGGATGGACCGAAATGTGGAGATGTTCATGACGATCGAGAAGTCCTTAGTGCAGGTGAGTTTGCCTCAGAGCTTTTCTCTATGTATGATTGCAACACACATTACCTGGACAGCCAGAATGCAGTTATAAATGCTTTAAGCTCTAATTCTGTGAGTGTTTATTTATATTACTGTATCAAAGAAAGCCTCTACAACATTCCCACAACATGCCGTAATTACATTTTTTGTTTCTAACAGATCAACAGTGAGCTCCAGCAGGAGACAAATTTCTGTTGTTTGTTTTCTGCCGCAGGCACCAGAGCTAAATGAATGCAAAGAAAACACTCTGTTGGAGAGGTTGCACGTCTCCTATGATTATTACATCATATTTGTGAAGAGTCTCAGAATCAGGCTGCCTGAGCTTTAGATAGAAATAATGAAGGGCACACAGTCATGTGACTTGAACAGTAATCCTACTTAATCGGTCCTGCAGTTACACTACAAGATCATCCAGCTCTCCTCATCTGAAGTGCTCAACAACACAGACACACAGAGTTCTTGTTTTAACTGAGATTATTAAAAATATAGATTTATAGACATTTTTTTCTGCCTATTCACTCATTCACACTACATTTCGTCATTTCAGAACAACTGCCTGAGCAGACCGGTCATCTACCTGAGCTCCGACATAGAGCCAAAACTGCTGGGGAAACTGAAAGACATCATCAAAAGGCATCAGGTGTGTTTTTTGCTCTGCCTTTTAAGTCTCAGTATTACAGACAGAAAACTGGCCTACATGTGAGGCCGTTAGTCTGTATGAAAGACATTGTGCGCTGTAAGCTTAACTCATATTTCCTTGTGACTTTATCTGTTGCAGGGCTCAGTAACTGAGGACAAGGCCTCCAGCTCCCATGTTGTCGTTCCTATTCCCACCAGCTTAGAGGAAGGTGAGGCTTCACACTTTGTGTCTAAGCACAGGTTATTTTTTTGTCATTGTGAATTCTGCTGCTTGGACTGGCTTTGTGCTGATGTCCTTTTCTCTTCTCTGTCCAGAGGAGTGGGTGCGTCCCGTGATGAAGAGAGATAAGCAAGTGCTGCTCCACTGGGGATATTTTCCTGACAGGTTGGTGCTGAGTTTACAGAGATATCAACACCAACACCAACATTTTACACCTAACTGTAAACTGTTTCCTCATCGTATTGTGGAATTATAACACAGTTCCCTCAGTGTAGAGGGAATCTGCTAATCTTGTTTTACTTTGACTAAACTCTACAAGCTTAAAGGGATAGTGCAGATGTTTTTAAGTGGGATTGTGTGAGGTGCTTATCCACAGACAGTATATAACATACAGTGGCCCCGGTTTGGAGAAGCAGAGTTGAGTGTGACATGGAAGCTAAGCAATCTACTGCTGTGGAGGTGTCAGCAACAAAATGTATTTTAGCCGCCCTAAAAAACAAGTGTCACCTCAGAAAAATCAGTTTAAGTGTACGCTTTATTTAGAATAGTTTCAGTGCTTTACCTTAATGACAGAGAGCAATTTCCAGCAGGAAGTGAGGGCCTTTTCTCATTCTCTTTAAAGCCAGATTCCATTGAGAAAAACAATGATATAACATACAGGAGCTGCTGGTCTACCACTGCCTTGATCAGTTACTTTATTTATGTAACTGTGTGATTTTGGCATTTTAAAGGGTTCATTTGGATTCACTTAAGTCACACAATACAAACTAACTAAGTGATTGAAGCAGTAATAGACCAGCAGCTTCCATGTTCAGTGAGCTAAAATTACTGCTGTTGTCAATGGAGTCTGGTGGCTTTAACAAGAGCATAGATGGGGAACTGAAGCTGTCAATGACTTCCTGTCAGAATGGGCTGTCTGACAGAGAGGTAAAGCAGTGAAAATGCTGTCATTATAGCATTCACTTAAACTGACATTGATTTTTTAATATAGTTCAAATACATTTAGTTGCTGACTCCTCCTCAGCAGTACAATGCCAACTGACATCTACTGTATGTAATACACTGACTATGGATAAGTACCCAATACAACCCCACTTCAAAAAATTCAAACTATCCCTTTAAGTTACACATTTGTATACTTGAGGTGTTTTTGCAAGCCCCAACTTGTGATCTCTCCCCTGCCTTGACCTTTGACCTTAGTTATGACACCTGGATCCCAGCCAGTGAGATCGAGGCTGCTGTGGAGGATCCTCCCAGCCCAGAAAAGCCCCGAAAGGTATTTCATTTCTACTGACTTATTCTTTGTTTTTTCCCCTTATTGTCTCTCTTTTTGTTTTGTCACCCATTCCCATTTTTTAAAAATAATCTGTGTCCTTTATGCTTTCTTCTATCTAACATTTTCAACAAATCCCTTTTTAATATCTGCTTACATCTCCCCCAGTTTAATTTAACATATTTCACACTATTCAACTACATCATATATATACAGTGTATGTGTTGTATCTGATTGTTCCTGATCTTTATTGAGCCTAAGTGACACTTAGAATGAGTGACATATTTAAATAAATCACATTTACTTTGTTTTTGAGTGCATGATGCATGGTTACATCAGATGGGAAATTATAGATGCCTGTGCTCCATTTTATGTGCATGATTTTTGGAAAACGTCTTTACATGGGCTGTAATTTAAAATGGAAGTCTTGAGTCTTTAATGATGGAAGTTAATTTTATGTGTCTCAGCCTCTTCGTCATTACACAAACCTGTCAGGGGACTGTGTACACAGAGATGATAGCTCCCTGGCTTGGCAGCAGCACTCTCACTCTCTGTGCAAAACATCCAAGAATGAGGTGCTGTGGCAAATTGGCACTTGGAGCAACAAAGCTTACTCTGGCACTTGGCTGAACCATAAATTCAAAGCCCTGTCGGAAGCTCCTATTGTGTATTCAGAGCATCACTCGCTCAAGGCGTTCAGTGCTCACTAGGACATGATAGTAGGAGCAGTGAAGCGTCCAAATGTTTGGAGCTGTATTCACACAAAAATCAGCACACTCGGTTAGGTTGCTATCGAGAACCCTGTTTCTGTTTACCTACAGTGGTTATGTTTTCTCTAGACCACAACTTCAGAGTGACGTAATCAAGATTAATTGCATTTGTCTTCAATCAGCGACTGCTCCTGTAGTGTGCTGGCATACTGTATTTAAATCTTAGAAATGTTTTGACATGAAAAAAAATGAAAACTTCCTTTGAAGATTAACAGATTTATTTTCTTTTTAAGCCAGCTTTATTTGCCCAACAGTAGATTTTCAGCCACAAAACCAACATAGGATCCAGAAAACACCCCCACTAATGTTCTTAGGTACCTCTGCTGTGGATCCACATAAAGAATTTTTAATTTAATTTCTAGACATTTCTAAATTGTGGCATGTTGAAATTGACTGTTGCTGATTTCTAGAAGATGTAGCTAAGAAAATGTGCAACACTGCCTGGTTGAACTGTGGAATAAGTTGGTGACATTTCACTCAGGCATATTTCAGTATTGGTTATACAGCGTATGATCTCTGTTCACAGGTTCATGCCAAGTGGATTTTAGACCTGGACCAATATAATGAGTGGATGAATGAGGAGGACTATGAAGTGGGAGAGGGCTGCCCTAAAAGGAAGAGGATCTCAGCCAAGACCCTGACAGATGAGGTGACCACGCCTGACGAGCGGAGGGACAAGAAGCCTGGCAGTGCCAAGAAGAGGAAGAGGTCGCCGTCGCCCTCCCCGACCCCTCCGCCTCAGGAGAGCAAGAAGAAGAATACCAAAAAAGGGTCAGTGACCAGACGTCTTTATGCAATGATGTCACACTCATTTGCTTTTAAAGAATGAAGAATGAGCTGTGTCAGAGACATTGTGCAGTTTCGTTAAATAACGTCCATTTTGTGTGTGTGGACAGGCCAACGACCCCGTACACCAAGTCTAAACGGGGCCAAAGGGAGGAGGAACAGGAGGATCTTAGTAAAGACTTGGATGAAGCGTCACCTGTTCCAGCATCTGAAGAGGGAAACCCACCTAAGACAAGTACACATTTGTTTAGAATATACAAAAAAAATAAGCGTATATGACCATTAAAGTTAAACTCAGTTGTCACCTTCAAGACTTTAAAGTAGTCTGTTACTGGCTGACATCATACTGCCTCTTTGCAGATAACACCAAGAAGGACTCTGATTCAACTCCAGTCAAGGGAGGAACAGATATGGGTGAGCAGAAAGTTTTTATGTGTTGCCTCCAACATGGCCACTAGTCCCTACTTTCACAAGAAAATGGCCCCTTTTGAGATCGGAATTTCTTTTTCAAGAGAGACCTGTACACAAAAATAACACATGCACACACCTGCACACAATATTGTGATTTAAAGTACATGTGTACAACCTTTTAAAAAGTTCAGGGGGAATAAGAGAATAACTTAAATAAAACTATGTTTTTGGAGCTCATTCTGTAACTAATGTTAAGATGTCTCTCTGTATTCAAATGCAGTCAGAGAGCAGAGGTAACCAGGCAGTTTTTGCAGTAAAGCTTTATAAATAAACAACATGCAATGCTCCTCCCTTGTGTTTATTAAGGAGAGCCACCCCAACTTTTCATATCAGAAGCAACGGTGAGTGACAGATGTATCACCTGTGATGAAGCACTGTGATACACTGAGGCTTTAAGGTGGAGGGAGAATCGTGCATATAGAAAAATTATAAGCGTAATCAAGCACAGACATAAATGTAGACTGCACAATCGTCTTTCGACGAGCAGAAGAGAAACATGATCTGTGTTGATGCATGTAAACACTGGGAAATCAAGAGTAATCTTCTCTGACTTGTTAATGATATCAGGTTTGGGTCATTAATGTATTACTTAATTGTGGTTCTGTTTGTTATTTTTCATATAAAAGCACTTTTTTTTCACATGACTGTTGTCACTCCCAACATGGAGGAAAAATACACACTCCCAACTGCAAATAAATTCTCTGTTCATCCTTGTTGTTAATCTAGTGACACTTAATTTTGTATTCAGTGTGTTCTCACTGAAAACTAATTTTCTGACAGTGTTACCTGCTCTTCCATTTTATATTCACTTTGCGTTCTTTTGTGATTTGAGCAGATGAGCAAGAGGATGAGTCCATGGAAACAACAGGCAAGGTAAGGCAGTTTGTAAGAGTGCAAGAAAACATGGGGACAGTGAGGACAGTAAACATGCGTATCTTCATGAGTGCGTGTACTCGTGTTTAAACAGGAGGAGGAGGAAGGCTCTCCGAGCGTGAAGGGTGAACCAGTGAAAAGCTCGGACCTTCACGAGGACAACGTGACCGAGCAGACTCATCACATTATCATTCCGAGCTATGCTGCCTGGTTCGACTACAACAGGTAGGTAACTGAATTTACAGATGTCTGCCATGTATTTATAGATTCAGACACTTGAAAAGTATGAAAAAACTGAGACCGTGGGGGTGAAATCTAGAGCTAAACGATTGGAGTAATTTTGCCGATTCCAGCTTCTTAAATTTGAATATTGATGTTTTTTTATTTACTCTATGACAATAAACTCAATGTCTTTGGGTTGTGGACAAAATAAGACATTTGGGGACGTCATGTTGGGCTTTGGAAACACTGACTGACTTTTTCTACCATTTTATAGACTGAACAACTCATTGATGAATCAAGAAATAACTGACAGATAAATCGACAGTGAAAATAATCGTTAGTTGCAACCCTTGTAAAATCATTTGGTCTGAATTTAGTTGAGATGAAAACCAGTAGTCTCAGCCTTAGAGAGCATGAGACGTGACTCAAAAAGCCCAAAGTGAGTCATTCAGATGAATTTCAGCTGTGAGTACTCACATAGTCATAATTGTTTCCCCCCAGTGTTCATGCCATCGAGCGCAGAGCCCTGCCCGAGTTTTTCAATGGGAAAAACAAATCCAAAACACCAGAGATGTGAGTATTTGATCTGCACACAAAACAATATCAGTTTTTTTATTACACTGACACAAATGTAAAAAGTAAATACACCTGGTACAACATCAGGTCTTAGTTGAAGTATCTCACTTTTCTTTGCATCTTCTTCTTTCAGTTACCTGGCGTACAGGAACTTCATGATCGACACCTACCGGCTCAACCCTCAGGAGTATCTGACGTCCACCGCCTGTCGCAGGAACCTGGCAGGAGACGTGTGTGCAATCATGAGGTAGGTGGAGACTACATTTAAATTTTTCTACTCAATCCAGAGTTTAACTGCCAGATTTTTGTCAATACACAACACTTATTATCTACGCAGTCACTTTCCTTATTCCAGCTGCTGTCAGTGTGGTATACACCGTGCTTCTTCTTCTTCTGCTGCAGAGTCCACGCCTTCCTGGAGCAGTGGGGCCTGATTAACTACCAGGTGGACTCCGAGAGCAGACCCACACCCATGGGTCCCCCACCGACCTCTCACTTCCACGTCCTAGCAGACACTCCCTCCAGTCTGGTGCCCCTGCAGCCCAAGACGGCCCAGGTGAACATACACTCAAACACACACACACACACACACACACACACATGAACATACACTCAAACACACACACACACACACACACACACACACACACACACACATCCACACACATTCTGGGTTATTTTCAATGTGTCCCCCTGTCACTGTGTATCTGCAGACCCCTGCCACCCAGCAGATGATGTCCTTCCCAGATAAAGTGAAGGAGAAACCAGCAGATCTGCAAAACTTTGGGCTGCGGACTGACATGTACAGCAAGAAGACTGGCTCTACAAAGGTACAAGGCTAAGAGGATGCATGACAGGATGATGCTTTTGCTGTGATTTACATTGACGTGACATATTAACAAAGTGTTGGTGATATTTGTGCACAGAGCAAGAGTACAGCAAGCTCTATGAGGGAGTGGACAGAACAAGAAACACTACTACTACTTGAGGTACAAATTATCTTTAATATCAGTTGATCAGATAATTCCTGTTGTAAATGTGAAAATAAGAACGTAGAAATGCGGATGTAAATGTCGCCCTCACTTCCGTCAGGGGTTGGAGATGTACAAGGACGACTGGAACAAGGTTTCAGAACATGTGGGCAGCCGTACACAGGACGAGTGCATCCTGCACTTCCTGCGGCTGCCCATTGAAGACCCTTACTTGGAGGACCACTCTTCATCTTTGGGACCACTGGCCTACCAGCCGGTACCTTTCAGTCAGGCAGGAAACCCCGTCATGAGCACAGTGGCCTTCCTCGCCTCTGTCGTCGACCCACGAGTGGCCTCAGCTGCGGCCAAATCTGCTCTGGGTGAGAAGGAACTTATTTTGACTTGAATAATTAAATGTTTTAATCATAAATTTGAATTGAAATCCTTCTGGTCATTATTAATCACTCATTAGTCATCCCCAAACCTGTATTTTGCTTTACATCAATAACCTTGATCTTTGTTTGCTCCTCTCAGAGGAGTTTTCTCGTATGAAGGAGGAGGTTCCTGCAGCGCTTGTCGAGGCTCATGTACGGCGGGTGGAGGAGGCAGCGAGGGTCAGTGGCCGACAGGACCCGCTGTATGGCCTGGAGGGTAGTGGCATCGCAGGCACTGGCCTGGAGGAGGGAGAGAGACCTGGTAGGATGGACACACACACATACAGCATGCATAATAACAAGAAAAAAAACCTTCACACTTTGGACAGAAAAAGATAAAGTGACTTGTCTTCTCTCCAGATGAAAGCAGTGATGAAAGCAAGAGTGACAGCCAATCAGGCGAAGAGAAGAGGGAAGCCAAGGTATGACGCGTGTTCAACATAATATAATGTTTCTGATTTGCGAGTGATTTGCTGCAAAGCTCATTGTGCTGTGTTTGCTTTCCTGTACAGGACAGCAAAGATGGAGCGACTGAGGAAGAGGAGAAGCAGACAGAGAATGGGAAGAAGGAAGAAGAAAGAGGAAGAGACCAAGAAGGAGAGAGGGATGCAGACAAAACAGAGTCCGAGATGGGTACGAAAATGCACCTCAGTCAGATACAGGAAATACAGTGTTGTTGCCACAGGTGAAAAAAATGAACCTTTTCTTTTCTCGCAGGCGACGGGGAGAAGGAGAAGGATGGAAAAGAGGGAACAGAGGAAGGACAAAGAGAAGCAGAGAGTGAAGGAGAGAGGAAGGCGAAGGTGGAGCGGGATGTGGGAGAGGGAAATCTGGCCACTGCTGCTGCGTCTGCGCTCGCCGCTGCTGCTGTTAAAGCCAAGGTAAAGTTAATTATCACCAGGTCTCGACTCGCTGCACCCTTCATCACCTTTTTTTTTTACATTTTCTCGAATCTAAGTTTCTCCTTCACTTCCTGCGTAGCACCTGGCTGCAGTGGAAGAGAGGAAGATCAAATCTCTTGTTGCTCTGCTGGTGGAGACCCAAATGAAGAAGCTGGAGATTAAACTGCGACACTTTGAAGAACTGGAAACCATCATGGACAGAGAGAGGGAGGCTGTGAGTGAAGGATTCTGGGATGTGTAGTATATGAAGACAGTAGTCAACCTAACTGCAATACAATACCTTTAACTTTTTATTTTGTGTGTGTGTGTAGTTGGAGTACCAGCGTCAGCAGCTGCTGGCTGACCGTCAGTCCTTCCACATGGAGCAGTTGAAATACGCCGAGATGAGGGCCCGCCAGCAGCACTTCCAGCAGATCCAGCACCAGCAGCACAGCCAGGCCGGGGGCCCTCATGCCAACCAGGCCGCCTCAGCCCCGCCGCCCCAGGGCCCGACTGCAAGTCAACAAGCTCCCAGCACACCAGCGCCACAGCCGGCCCCCAGCCCCGCGCCCCCAGCCTCAGCTTCTGCCCCAGCCCCTGAGTCCCAACCTTCTCAGGGCGCTCACACCTCGCCGCCCTGCCCTCCAGGCGCCACCCCAGCAGCCCACTCCAGCTCCAGCTCCAGCACTACTCCTGTACTCCACGGTGAGCTCTAATTTAAAGCTTTAATAGGCTTTAATAGACTGTCTGATGAATGTTGTAGACAACCAAATAAGCAGATGGACAGTGTGCTTCTTACTGCAGGTACATAATTCTCAGGCTTTCCTAATGAACAATGAATTTTTTTGACAGCCATTATAAAACAGCTCAAGTCACTACCTTAATAATTAGCAAATTGAGAGTTGAATATCTCATATGTGGTTTCCAAGGTTTCATGATAGTTGTGAAATGTACACAGTGCTGCAACTTTATATGCAATTACATATTAATGAAAAGATACAAGTGAAGACCAATATTCCAGTTTATGTTGATAGAAAGCAGAAATTAGTTTCAGTGCAGGATCAGAGTTTTTATAATTAACTAACTAACACTAAACTAAAAACTAAAACTAGGTGTGAAAACGCATTTAAGTGAATGGAATAAAAATGAAAAACTAGACTTTAGAGAAAAAACGAATTGAAATGATATTGTTTTCTTACAAAACTCAGTAAAATAAAATGAAAATATACAGGAAATGTCTTTAGTTTTAGTCTTTGCCATTTTGTTTAAATTTACCAACACAGTGAGCATGAAGAGGCATTGGTGCATACGTCTATTTAGACTGTGAGTCAACTGCCTTCACACAGCGTTTGTGTTGTAACACCTATTCTGGACTTCTTAAATCTTGCCCATGACAGATACTCCCCATATCATAGAAAAAAATAAAAGAAAATGAATCAAATTAATCAAACTAATAAAAAATAAACTAAAACTGCACATTTTTAAACAATAAAAACTAAGCTGAACTATAAAAACGCTGTGCAACATTGCAATATTTGCAGTTATTTTCATTCTCAGTTAATCTATTAGTTATTTTTGCAATTACAAATGTATCAGAAAATGGTGAAATATCCCAAACTGGCATCTTTAAAAAGCTTGTTTTATCTATATCTTCAAGGTACAGGGATATAAAAATGAGGAAAAGTGGGAAAACCTCAAATATGAGAAGCTTGAATGAGAAAATTTGTTTTAGAAATGACTTAATCGTTTAAGGCACTGGTTGCCAACTGGTCCAGCCACAGAGCATTTATTTTGAAGTGCTGGTCCAGCCACTGGGTCCAGATTTGTCTATTGTCATTAGTTTGAGGTCCACACAGATTAAAATATGTAGCGTCAAACTTGACCATGTTGTTGAGCTAGTTTGCTGTCTCTGTTAAGTAGCTGTCTGTTATTCACTCACTCTTCAGCAGGAAACGGCACTTCAAAATAAAAGCTCTGTGTTGGATATTCACTGTACTTATAAATAAAGTGTGTTTTTCACAAACTTGTCACACTTGTGAGTCACATGCGGTCCATTCAGAATGGACCCGTGACCCACTTTTGGACCGTGACACACCAGTTGGGAACTACTAGTAAGACATTATCAAAATGGTTGATTCATTTTCTGACAGTCAACAAATCCATTAGTTTAATCAACTTTAGCAGAGTTTTTTTTAACACGTCATACATTAATTACATATATTTGTCTGCTGTTTTTTTCTTTCCATTATCAAATAATTAAAGGAATATTATGTGGGTGGGTGCCCCTTAGTCCCATGTAAGAGACGAAATTCTTGAGGATATTATGAGCTTTATTTGAACTATTTGTCCTGTTAACAGAAATTTTACTTGAGCACCCAAAGCAAGGAGAACATTTTATAGAGATGTGTCAAGAAGTTGTTAATATAATGTGAACACAGTTGTGTTTCCTTGTCCCCCCCCACTCACAGAGCCCAACGCCCCTCTTCCCGGGGACACACTCCACCCCTCAGCTCCAGTCCCACCTCCACAGTGAGAGAAAATTTCATTGCCTGAGAATCCGAATGACTCTGACCACTCTGAATCCTGCCTGTATCATCTGAAATGAAGAAGTCATAAACCGAAGGAAGAGAACTCATTTTACATGTTCAGCTCTTTTTGTTTGTTTGTTTGTTTGTTTTTTCCAACAGGACAATTGACGCGAGAAAGAAATAACGATTACGTCTAAATCAAACCAGCTCTACTCTGACTGTTGAAAAAAGAAGTCCCTTTTAAATTGAATCTGCCTATGAAGAAAAATGTTCCTTCAAACAGAAGCTGTTCATCCTGCGTGCGGTCGATCAGACTGCAACATCTCACTTCATAGTTTTCAGCTAAACACCAGAGACGTGGTGAACTGAGAGGGTCTCACCAACATGCTGCCGTTCGACGAGAAGAAGAGAAAAGACTCATCTTGTGTTTTTAGTGTTTCGGAAATTGTTGCATATATTCGCTGCAGCAGTTTGTCACAGCTCGTGGAGTCTTGTGCTTCACAGTCTCTCCAGAGTCCCCCCCTCATACTGTAGGTACTAATTAAAATATATGTAAGACAAAATGCACTTTTGACATGTTTCCCAAGGTCTCATCAAAAGACTTGAAGCATCCATGAAATTGAACTTTAGCACTTATATATCGACCTTTTGTTGTCTTAAATGCTTTTTCACGCTGAAAGTTTTGGAAACTTGATTGGGAATGTTACTTTTTTCCTTTATTTTTATTTGTATTACATGGACAAACGGTCACTCTACAGGGTCTGGCCTGAAGGTCACATGTCTAAAACGAACATCTCTCTCTGGAGAAATGTCTGTAATGAATGAAAACAAATCAGAAGCCGGTTTGAAATTAAGTTGGTTTGGATGCAGTTTGAGACAATGTACTGTAAACTGGATTTCCTGTTACAAACACACCCTCGTGTTGCCCTGTAATGATAATATTTGAAAGTACTGACAGCATGAGATCCTGAAAAGACCTCTCTTTTATTATTTCTCAATAATGTCCCTCCTTTTGACAGCACTTAGAGGAAAAACATGTCGGCGAGGAACTTCATGTTTTTCACATCTGGATGAACTCAGAGCATCCAGGTTGTAGTTTTTGTGAGGAATGTAGTTTTATCTGAAAGTCTGGGAATAATAATTCTATCAGCGACCGCTTAAGTGTTTTATTCATAATATGACTTTGTGTTGATTGCTAAACCAAAATGTTTTTATAGTCATGTTTATCTCACATTTATTCAGTGAGTTTTATTGTGGTTGCTTGGGAAGTGAAAAGGATTGATTTTTTTTTTTTTTTTTAAGCAGCTTGTTTTTTTGCTGGTGCATTTCAAGTTAGACGTGGAAGAAATGTGAATGCTGTCAAAAAAAAACAAGGGAGCTCGCACCTTAAACAGCTGACAATGGAGAATTGTGTCCTTAATATCTGCAACAATATCCTCACTTTTTATCCTATCGATTTTTATATTTTTTACTGTCCGTTTTTTCCATCTTCTTTCTTTGATATGTCGACATTGTACCTGTATATTATTACCTTTGTAGCCTATATTTACCCTCTCCACTGTTGTGTATGGATCAGGCAGGTCTGCCGGGCCTGTCTTGAGATGTGACTGTGCGCATGTGTGTATGTGAACGCATGCCATTAAGATCTGTAAACCACATTACCGTTCAGTTTTATTTCCAGTGCCATTTGTCGTGTGTCACAGAGTTTGACGAAACTCAAAAAAATAACATGCTTCGTTCCGCACACGACACATCACGTCAGTGTCATGAAATATAGTCCAGTCAGATGGTGAAACTTTACAGTTGATGTCCGTCAAGCCAGTATTGCAGACCTCACCACAGCCGTGAGCATAAATGGACTTCTTTTATCTGTGTTATAACTACATTATGTGGATTTTGTGGTATGAAATAAGTGTATGTTAAGTTTCTGTATGTTTTTCACTATGCTGAAGGTAGCAGCAATTGCATTGATTATTATACAGTAGAAATCAATTTTTCCTCCGTAAATCATCACATTCGTGCTGACAGTTACTCTGGCAGTTTGTATTAAAAGAAAGAAGGCAAAGCAAAAGAGGTTCAGGTTTTAATTACAAAATGTTGGGGAAAAAATAAAGATGTGAAGAGGAAGTCGCTGTGTGGAGTGGTGTGTTTTTTGTCTGTAACCTCACAGACTCTTTACCTATTTTACCTTTATTTTCCCAGGAAGTCCCATTGAGATTGAAAGTCTCTTTTACAAGAGAGACCTTGCCAAGGTAGCAGCCAATCAAAACATATTAAAATGGAACAAATACAACAAAAATCCACAATAAAACAACAACTTTTCAGACTTAGTGGCCTCTCGAGAAAAACAAGCATATGTCTCTGTCACTACATTCTCTATGATACCCTTAAATTCATCAATGGATGTAAGTGTTTCTAATTTTAGATTTTTTTGAAGATTGTTCCATGTCCAAGGTGCAGAGTAGGAGAAGGAACTTTTCCTCAGATCTGTTAAAACCCCTGGGTTCATTAAAAAGCAACCACCTAGAGGAGCGTAGCTGGTAACTACCAGAGCTGACACACAGAAGGGAGCAGAGGGAGGCTGGAAGTTAACACAGATAAGACCACATATAAGGAGGTAAATGTACAAGTTAATAAACTACTTTGCAGGTTAATCAGGATGCTGAAGAAGAGAATTAAGGATGTATCACACAACTGATGTTGATATGAAATCTCTCCATTGACAACCAACTGTAGAATTCAAGACTCTTATTTTTTGCTAATAAATGTTTACAGACAACAGGTCTTAATCCACAGAGGACATGTTTGACATGTCACAGCAGGAAAAACAGATAAATAAGTTAATGATTGAGTTGATGGCCCTTATAATGTGAATGCTGGCTCACTGTCACATAGTATAACAAAGCTTACGACTGAATCAAAGTCCTGTAGGTGCTCAGAATCATGCAAAGTTCACACATACTAACCAGTTTCCAACTGCTGGTGAGGACCATGTGATACAGTCGAAAGCTCCAGAACACTCAAGTAAGTGGACCTTGAGTTCAGATTGTTTTGTCAAGCTGTTAATCTGCTTTTTATCATGGTTTAATGTTGATTTAAGACATTGTATTTAAATGATGCCTCTTTTTTTCTTCATTTTTGCTGGGTATAGACATTTCAGTCAATACAGAGCGCTTAAACCAAATATATTCTTGTGCGGGCCAACATATGTTCTAAGAGGCGGATCACTGTATCACAGCTGGAGTGATCCCATTGCAAGATGGTTGCTCGTTCTTTAATGTTTTACTGATATTTTTCAGACATTTTAGTGTCATTTTCTAAAAATTTCACTGTTGATATTTTTTCCAACATGTTAATTTTTCCAATATTTTACTGATAATAATGTTTTTCTAATGTAATGCAATTGAAAATGTGTAATATCTCAAACCAAAAAGAAATATTTGATCCAAGCCAAAGACTCAGTCAGTTTGGAAACCATTTTATTCATTAGTGTTTAATGTAATATGTCCCATTATTATATCCATCCAAACAAAACGGTAACAACAACACTGATAGGTTGATTGAGAAGTACAGAACAGGTGACATAATCAAGGGAGCGTTACTGTCAGGGAGGTCCTGTGAGGCTGAATAGTGTTTGCAAAATGAGATGAAAGGGTTTCTTCACATCAGACAGAAAAGGCACTTTTTAAATAAAATAAAGATGTCCAAAAAAAGAGAGAAAAGAAAACACAGACTTGTTGGAGGTAGGAGGACGTGGATGACAGGGAGAGACAAGACAAAAAATACAAAAATATTCAGGAGTAAAATCAAAGCTGGAAGTGTTTCTGAAATCCTCAACCGCTCATCACCATCCGGACGAGTTCTGTCACGACAGAGAGGGACAAACACAACATCAGCGTTAAATCTGGGCAGGAACAAACATCACATACAACATCTGTCAGCAGGGATACAAGCTCTGTCCTCACCAGCATAGAGGACAAAAATAAAACAGATCTGATTGACATTTGGTACAGTACTAAAAAATGAGAAACAACTGGGGGGGAAAAAAGAGGGGAAGAACAGGAGGTCAGACTTCTGGAAAGATAACAAAAACATTCAGACATAAATACGAAGGTGTAGCACGGCCACAGAGCTGGCAGCAGCGTCCCAAGTAAGGCAACTGAAGGAGAACATTTAAGACATAATCAGCCCGTTTAACTAAATAAGCAGAGAATATGGTTAAGATTTGATGAGCTCTTGACACTCAGGTCAATGAAAAAAACCTACTTTTAAAGTCCATATTGACATGTTGTGATCAAAGATGAGATTCAAACTGTCTGCAACACTTTCACTGTCTCACTTTTTGTACACCTAGTGTCTGTAGGGCTTTTTTTCTTTCAAAGCCACAGAGGATGTGGATCACAGGAGAATAGAAACTGAATAGAAACATGCAGGGATGCTACAGCCAGGGGAGGCAAAGGGCCACTGCAGGAGAGAAAGGTTAAAAGGTCAACAAGTCAGAAAGACAAAAAGCAGAGAACAACACCAATGCTCAGAGGCCACAGAGCGATGAAAGTTCTCATATTACAGAGGCCACATTTTTCAAAGAATATGCACTTATAATTTCATGTATTTGTTTTGCTGTCACCTTTAGCATGACACCATGGGTAACCCACTCTAGCTGACTTTTGGAACTAACCTAACATGTTCTGGGTGTGAGAAAGTTATCTAAACTGCTGCGCTGCACTGCCACTGCATGTTCAGACGTGCACAAACTGTCTCCCTTCCTCACTCACTATCCATAGGCGAAAGTGAGGCCTCTGTGCAGTAGTGAGCTGTTTCTCTGTCTGAATCAGGAGATCAGCAGTGAGGAAGACTTTCAAGGGTTTGCTCATACCCTCTGTTCAGCCGGACATGATGTGACGAACAAAGGCTGTGAGGCGGGAACATCATGTCAGTGAGCATGTGACACAAAGACACAATGACTCTTGTTGTTTTGTATTTCCATAACAGTGGTGTCACACATTTTCATGAGGCACAATGTACAGTATAGCCTTGATGGAGTCATTTGAGTCCACATGCTGTGCAGTCTTACCTTCATAGTTAATGCAGCCGTTGGCGTCTTCATGTCCCGCTAAAAGAGTCTCCACCTCCTCCTCTGTCATTTTTTCACCTGGAACACAAAAAGAGATGCGATAGAGAACGGCCTGAGGGGATTTTACTTTGCATGACAAGAAGACAGTCAGCTCAGCTGGATAAGGATTAATGACAAATCTTCTTTGTGTTTTGAAGGCTTTTGTGGACTTACCGAGTGTAGTGAGAACATGACGCAGCTCCGCTCCCATCACTGTACCGTTTCCCTCCTTGTCAAAGACACGCAGACCCTCTACGATATCCTCAAAGGAGCCCTGGTCCTTGTTCTTAGCAATGGCCTGAAGCATCGGCAGGAATTGTTCAAAATCCAGCATCTTGTAGTTCATCTCTGAAGGTCAGTCAATAACAATGGGGTCAAAAACCTCCAGAAGTGTTATGAAAAGGACAGATTTGTATGGATGTCAGGAAGCTGGCACAGGATTTAGAGAGTCTCTCTTCATTCACAGCATAGGGATATGTATCACATCACAGTCCATTTGCCATTGTTAATCTTCCACAGCAGTTTGTTCAGTGGAAGTTAGAGGGATACTTTGCCTGTTGTATCCTAACAGTGTGGGTAGTATGTGTAAATGAACTGTAGTTAACTTCCCTCCATCTTGCCAGCACCCAGATCTCTCTGCTCATGTCTCTGCTTATATCTGACTGACAGTGCGTTTCGCATCATCCAGCAGATTTTGGCTGGCTGTTGCTCGAACCACAGATTGTACTTCCACATATTCCTGCCACCTTGGACACAAATAGTATAGAAGTGAATCAAGCTTAAGAGCCCCATCCCTCGCTTTCTCTCTCTCAAACTCAGATCAAACAGTTGTATTCTCATATCTGTACCCCAGACAAGACTGAAAAACAGCAGTTCAGCACATACTGATTCTCTGAGGTGGTAATGAGGGATTACATTGTACACACTTAACTGTTAGCCAGGGTAACAATAATGTAGTAGGCTGAACTGATCTTTTTTTAAGTTATGGCTGGTGAATCAGAGACTTGCCTTCTAACTTGGGGTTTCCCAGGACCTTGAGCACCTCAGCATTGACAGGGTTCTGCCCAAGGGCCCGCATCACATCCCCACACTGGCTGTAGGTGATCTTCCCCTCACCCGTCCGGTCAAACAGAAGGAAGGCCTCCTTGAACTCTAATATGGAGACAGAGAGGTAGAACTCACATCCAGCTGTGCAGCACGTTCATAAACATTACTCACAAATGCTGAGGATGCAAGCAAACACATGTGCATCACACCAAGGCTTAAAACACTACAGATGCTGCTGTATGTGTGTAATTAAAGTTGTTTGTGTAGAAGATCAGCTGATTCCTCTGCACAAGTAGTTTTGACAGCAGACACATGCAATTAGGTCTCTTCATTTTTCCAGTTGTTTGGCAGGAGCAGCTCCCAACACTGCTGCATAGGTAGGTGACACTGTTGTGACAAAAATGTATTATGCCAAAGTTCTGGGAACATGAACGTGATAAAACATAAACACTCTTTGAAGTACTGTGGCCTACTGATGATGCATTCACTTCATCAACAATGACACACAATGACACTACCTGATAGTGCATTAGTAGCTTTAATGATTGGTTTTCCAGTCAGAGTATTACCTGAACAGACTTTCAAGGAAAGCCTGAAATATATGTTGTGTTTTGTTTAAACATAATCAACCAAACAATCTAAAAACTGGCCTACAGTGACTCCTGTCAGTGTCAGTGGGTGGGGGTTGTGAATGACTGAATGAGAGACTTCTATCATGTTAAACAACACCACAGAGTAGCTGGTGACACCCCACCATACACCCCAATGCATACACTACTCCGCTAAAACACACCCTGTCTCTAAGATGACTGCTAATACCTATAATATATTTCGGCATCAGCATGCAGAAACACTAACATGCTTTACTACTTCATTTTTTGCAGGTTAGTATAACATTTTGTGGCACTCGTGATGAATTCAGATGTAATTTGTCAGGTGAAAAGCGTGAACACACTAACACTGAACCTCACACAGTTAGAAAGTGTTGAGTTTATTGTATCTCAGTCTGTCAGTATGAGGTACCTGAAGAGGTCCGGTGGTTTGCAGAGACAACAGCCGAGCTACAGGGTCAGAATGACGCATTCACAAAGCTATTTCAAATATTACGATGTTCATATAACCGTAACCATTAAAAACAGACAGACAATTGCTAATGAGATGTTGACTCACCCATGATCTGGTCCTCTGTGAAGTCAGACTGGTTGAGGCAGGGTTGAGGAAAAAAGCAGAGGGGAGTAACAGAGTGGCGTTAGTGTGATGTTCAAATGCTTCAAGTTAATCCTCCATCAGTGCTAACGTACAGCTGGCTAAAGGCTTAACTGACGTTTAAGCTACACTGACTGGAGCAGGCCAGCAGAGATACGCAGCTAACGTTAGTTAGCTTAACGGTAACTGTGTTAACGGTACATGTTGTCAGAATATTTCAATGGAAAAAACAGCGCTTTCTTGTTTGTTATAAAAATATTAAAAGTATAATTGTGTAATAATTTAGCCTGAGACAACATCTTTACTCACCATGTCTGTTTGTGGTTGCTGCTGGACGACAGACGGGCGAGAGTCTAGTATCTTCTCTCAGCTAAAGAGGACGACACCGACTAGCTCGGCTAACGGCACATCCCTGATGATGTCACCTCAGCTTCAATAGCAACAGCCAATCACATGCCTCCATTTCACAGTCGCATTGCTCGCGGCGACATGCCACAGCCTCTCTATTATCCTGACTGAATAACTAACTGTATTAATAGTAATAAGAAAAAGCCTCTACTAATAACAAACTCATAGCTGTATTTTTTGTGGGACATTTCCACGTGTGAGAATATTTAATAATCATATATAAATTACTGAACACATGATTTAAAATGAACCTTAAATAGGAATACCACAGAATCAATGTCATAGCTTCACACTGCCATTCTGTTGATCTTGATGGTTATCATTGTGACAGTACAATTCTTGGGCAAACCTACACTTAACAGGTGTTGCTATTTTGCCTTGTTTGCCTGTTCTGGTTTGTTTTGTTGTTGATTGCTACATATGATGTGCTGTTAAAAGGGTAGGTGTTATCAGCTGTAACTTCAGGCCACACCTTCTTTGGACTGCACAAGTGTCTGTGTTAAATTACTTTATTGTAATGTTTTGCACTGTGCTTTTTCAGAATCTGCCATTTTCTGTGAGAGGCCGTGACCTTATTTACATGTATCATTTGTTCCAGCCTCCATTAAGCTGTTGAACAATGTTAAAAACTAGTGCAATAGAGCAATGAGCAACGTGCATTAAACACACGGCACTTTAGCACTCAGAACTTTTTCTTGCACTTTAGACGTCACTGTATGTTTCTGTGTTGTGATTGTCAAATGTAGTCCATGTCTGTTTTATGTGATAGAACTGTCCCTGTGATGATGTTCTTATCTTGTCCTGTGAAGCAATGAAATGTAGCACTTTGCCCAAGATGAATTTCCCTTAGGGGACAATAGAGTTTACCTTATCTTACCGTACCGTATTTGTAGATTAATACATAATGTTCTTATTTCTATTTGCAGACCGAAAAAATTCTAATTCATGATGCAACACATTGCTCAAACTGTGGTAAATGAGCTACAAGATAATGGTGTATGCATTTGCAATCTGTACTCAAACTGGTGTTTCTGCACTCAGGTGATGTCACTATGGTCAGAGGATAAGAAACAATGGTGACAGGAGCAATGAGTAGAGATCAGAGGGTGTTACAATAGGAGAGCACTGCAGCAAGGCCCACAACAGGAGGAGAATGTGAACAGCCTAAAGGTGAATATAATATTGAAACCCTCCAGTGTTTCTCTCAGTGAACCTATTTCACATTAAACTCTGATGGACAGCATATTCTATACTGGAAAAGTAGCAAGTGTGGGTAAAGATCTGATGTTATTGGCCTCAGGAAGGATTTTATCTCACAAAAAGAACAAAGAAAACATACAAAAAAGAAAATTATGACAGTAGGTTGGTGTGTGTCTGTGGGTTCCCTGATTGAAAGATGTTCATGTGGGTCTTACAATTCAAAATAGTAAGTAACATATGCAAATTAATCTGGACTTCCACAGAGGAAGAAAATAATTTTATTGTTGGACTTGTGATTTCATCAGGCACCACTGCAGGTAAACCTTCTGAACATATTCTGCTTTGCAATTCATGACGACACTGTGTGACTGTCTGGATGTTAAAGAATAAATGGGTAGCTGCATTTCATCTTCATATTACATTAAGACACATGTCAATTCCTTTTAAATTAATGGCTTCCCTCCCTTCACTTTGCATCTTCACTGGCCGTCTCACCACACTGAAATCGGACAAAGTCCAGCACTCGAGCCTGTTGACCCCTCAGGAACTGTGCCACGGTCCTGCTGGGGTCTCCCAGGAAGGTCTGAGGCAGCAGGCGTGTCTCACTTTCACCGCAAGGCAAGTCATCCATGTTGCCCAGGGAATCAGGGGCCTCTCCCACTATATGCTGTCCCAGCTTACGCCCTAGAACTTCCTGTTCTCCCTCTTTTCCACCCTGGAATACGACCAGGGAGCCATACCGACCCATAGCCACCTCAGTCTGGTCGCTCACACCACCATGTACGTATGAGCCGATGTGCCACTCAGCAGGGACACCCAATGACACCGCCCGCCTCACTGACATGTTCTCACCGAGGCGACCTGAGAGGAAAGAGGGAAACATGTTTTATCAATGAATGGTGCGATTAAGTGATTTCAAGGTAATGGTATTTAATGGCATGTTTGATTTACTCTTAATGTCAGAATACTAGAAGTGTTTTCAACAATGACCAATTTTTTTAAGCTGCAATAGCTGAACTTTTTCCCCACTTGGGGGCAGCAGAAACGAGTTGTGGGAAAAAAAACCCACTGACATATTACTTTTTACAGTTTTCCCCCATTGATTAAACATGTTTTCTTTAAGAATGGCTCCGTTTGTCAAAGCTAAATTTCTCTAAACACAAAACTCCAAAAATCTCTTGCAAAATGAAACACTGCATTCAAAACCATGTGCTCTCCTCTTGAAACTGATTGTTTCCAACATACAGTTAACACAGCTATCAAATGAACGTGTCAAAACAGTTTGCAATTTTATAGTACAAAGTCTACACAGCATAAAGACTGTGATTATATTGTAAAATAGTATTGTGAATATATCATATACAGTAAATATCACATTGACACAATCATTGTGTCACTACAGGACACACATTTGTCTGTCCAATGAGCTCCAACTCGGCTAAACTCACAACCCAGCTTCCCGGAGTCATACTGTAAACCTGTAGTTGACACTGCAACATCATTCGCTTATTCTGGGACACAAATATTATTACACACATATTAACAGGGCCTCTTTAAGTGATTGGAGTGTTTTGCTAAATAAGTGTGAACAGGTGAGACATGAGTGAGACCAGCTGGTGATTTAGCATGTGGTATTTTGAAAGCTGGTGTTTTCCAGGTGAACCAAGTATGTTAAAATGATGAGATTTGTGCTCAGACTTTTGCAACAATGAGATTTGGAATCTCTGTTTAAGTGAAAACAATGGGTTTGTGCTGAGAGGTTAGCAGTCTGGAGTCCTGTTGTTGAGAATTGCGTGCAGAGTTTCATTTGTTGTGTGTATACAATAGGAAAAAAACTAAGCTGATTTGCAGCTGCTTATTGAAACATCCAACATATATGAAAAACTGTAAGCAGTAATTTGTGTCCACTTGATGAATGTAAGTCCAATATTCACTCTCTTTTACAGTAGCTGTTTTTGGTCTTTACCAACTCCTGAGGGAAGTATCTGACTCTTTAGCTGCTTAATGCTCTGCTGTGGTAACCAGCTAGTCTCTAAATGTGTCTGTCTGCTGTTTAATGCACTTTTTTGTTACTGAAGTCAGTATCTCTGTGAACATGTCAGCATACAATAACTCAGGTCAATTTACAGTAGATAAACATGATGTGGAATTACCAGCTCTCCCATATACAGAATGTTTATTCCCTTGTGCCATAATGACGGGTTGTTTCATTACTTCTAGTATGTTGATTAAATATTGGAGTGAGGTCATGGCTCAACTGAAGACTTCACCAACTAACTTTACAAATGCTTGTCTGTAACTGTATGGAATACATGCTAAATGTAGGTGCATATGTTGAACCTCTCATGCTCTTTGGTTGTTATAACATATCCAGAATCACATGTTTCTGCCCAGCTAGGTTTTGAAACAAAATCATGCATGAAAACGAATGTAGTCAACATCAACTTTAAATTAGAAATGTGTGTTGCACTGTCATAATCGCTGGTGAAATCTAAGTTAAACAAAAATCATAAAATGCTGGTAGAAGGAGCACAAGAGTGTTTCAAATCACACCAGCTGTGTTTTAGAGATAACTTGAGCAATGTCACTTCAAGAAGAAAAAAAAAACAGTTTCTTACTGACCTATTGTGAGAGCCACCTTGTCAGCAAGTGAAACTCCTTCATCCATACTGAGTTTGTTTAACTCCTCACCCACCAGGACACTCTGAAAACAAATGTAGTACGTTAGCAGAATCAAAGCACAGCAAAGGAACTGGCCCAGTGCATTCTGACATCCTGCAGTAACTTTGCTGCATACAGCTGTGTGCAGCCATATATTGTTACACTGACCTCTATAAGACTAATATACAATAAATGTGAAAGCGTGGGTAACACTTTAACTCCCCCCAGTTATCATTTAAAAACAGAAGAAACTGTTTATAAACACACCAAGGAAAGAAAAGCCAGCAGATGACTGACTGCAGTTCAGTTTGAACTAAATGAACTTGTCCAGCTCAGATTAATAACATCATAGTGTGTGCATGTCCTATGATTTCAATGCAAATCCATGACGACAGAAACAAAAAAATGCTCTGATCATGTAGTTTTATGACCACTGGATGCATCTAATAATCAATTATTATAAGTAATGTCACAGCTTAAATAACAAATATTGAGCTGTACAGTGTGAATGTTGAGCCTGCAATTGTGTAAATGATCAACAGGCCTTTTTCACATCAGATATTCTACCTTGTCATAGCAGGAAAAGCTTGACTTTCTTTAACTTAATCCCATTTACAATGGCTTGGTTATATTCTAAGATATGACAGTGTGATTAAGAGCCAACATGCATTATACCAGGACCGTGAAGCCAAAGCAGTTAAATGGAAATCAGGAATCGATAAACTGATCATTTACACCAGTGTTTTCCCCACTGTTTACTACTCTTGTTTAAAAGGCTTTCTACATTGAGTTGGCTGTACTGGCATGTAAAGTCAGATCAGTGTAGCCGCACACTTAATGTGCCTTTTCACATATTTAGAGAAAAATTACATTAAACCATATAATGGGAACTTGCAGCTTGCAGCTCTACAGTGAACAGAGACGTTGTTGTAGTATAACTCCTGCCGTCAGTCTGTGGTTTTACCTTCACATATCCTTTCTGGCTTTGGGTTCTATTCTGGTGGTGAGCCAGAGTAGCAAACGCCACATCCTTGACCAGCTGTTGGAACTTCTCATTACGAGCAACAAAGTCTGTCTCACAGTTAACCTGCATCAAGAGGACAAGAGGAGAGACAACGGTTATTACTGAATGTCAACAAACGGGAAAGTGATCAACTGAAATAGTGATGCTGGTTATTAATCCCTGTGCTGCCAGCCTTACCTCCACCATGACAGCAGCCTTTTCTCCTATAAACAGGCCAATCAGGCCTTCTTTGGCTTTGCGACCCTCCAGCTTGTTTGCTTTGCTCCAGCCCTCCTTCTGTGCCTGCTCATGTAGCCAGCTCTCTGCCTGAAGGATCAGAAAAATACATTAGCAACACAGCAGTTTGCTTCAGCAGTCACGACATAGATATATTGTTCTCCCACATCTGTATTATGAGTGCAGATATAGAGGTTGAGAGAGGGGGTTACCTGTGTTATGTCATTATCAAACTTCTCCAGAGCTTTCTTGCAGTTAATGAAAGTGTAGCCGGTGCTTTTCCTTAATTTCATCAGGAGGGCTTTGTCTGCTGCCAGAAGGTGACAACCTGTGTGTAACGACTGGACATGCTGGCTTATGCTGACCTGAGGATAACAGAGAAGAGAAGGTGTAACACACAGAGCATAGTACAACTTTAAAACCCTGTGACGTAGGCTTACTCTGTCTTAAGTAGAGGGTCGCATGCACCAAAACGACGTCACGACAAAAGTCATTTTTAGGATAAATATTCTACACACATATACAGACACAATTACATCGAACAAAAATGAGGAAGGTAACTTATTGAACTGACCGGTAACGCAGAGCTACTGAATCATAAAGCAAGCAAGCTAACGTTAATAAGTTAGCTCGCGACAGCTCGAGCCTCGGGTCAAATATTAAAAACATGACTGTGTGAAAAGCTTAATGGTCTCACCTTTGCAACGTCTCTGGTAATTGTTCTGAATAAAAATGATAGAGACATCTTTGGACCCTACAGGACTGAACTGACTTACGAAAGCTCGAATGTCATTGAACTCCACACGCTGTGTAAGGCAACCGCGTAGGGACAAAAAGACTCTACGTAAGGTTACTTAGAGCTGCGCAGCGCCCCCTACAGTGCGGGAGTACAGCTGCGTTTTCAAACCCTTTCCAGATCGCTACCCTCAACATTCATGTTAATATTGTCAGTGATGGAATTTAACTTTGTACATTTACTCAAGTACTATACTCGCGATTTTGATGTGCCTGTACTTAAGATGACTATTCCCTTTTTGCTACTTTATACTTGTACTTGACTTTACTTTGAATAGCCAATATTGTCCTGTTTATTCCACGAAATTTATATTCTG
The DNA here is from genome assembly GCF_006386435.1 of Epinephelus moara. Taxonomy (NCBI): domain Eukaryota; kingdom Metazoa; phylum Chordata; class Actinopteri; order Perciformes; family Serranidae; genus Epinephelus; species Epinephelus moara. The sequence continues at coordinate 24,582,667 of NC_065529.1, forward strand.
ACAATACTAGTTACTTTGCATGTTCAGATTATGAATGTAAAATGTAAATAAACGTCTATATATTATAATTTTTAATTAATTTTTTATTTTATTTTTTTAATATTTAATGACTGCTTTACTTACTTATGGAGTATGTTTACATTACATTACACATTGTAGTATGTGGTATTGTTAGTACTTTTACTTCAGTAAAATGCCTACGCACTTCTCTCCCCTCTGCATATTCTGTTAATAGATTGCAGGATTTTAACTTCAAAAGTTGGTATTTCTGTTCATTTTATTCCAAAAGTAAAAATCTAAATGACTTCAGACCTTAGTTATCAAAATGTATCTGACAGTAACTTGATCTATCGTCTATACCAATGGTTTTGAAACTTTTTGTCCCCAAGGCACACCAAAGTGCGAGCCAAAATCTCAAGGCACACCTGTGTTTATATCTGTGCACAACAGACTCTATGTTACTCTTATCAGGACACAAATGTTTGTTTTTATTTACTAATATCAATTAACAATTGACAACCAACCACTACTCATGAAATATTTGTTAACACAATGATTCAAGAATTCATTTTTAAATGTATAAAATCATGTTAAAGCACCAATAACAAATCAATTTAAATGAAATTTGATTTAATTACATTGTTAAGTTAGAGTTTGCATCTTTATTAGGAAATGGGTGTACACAACACACTGATACAGTCAATAAAAATCCAGGACCAGTTGAATAATGTCATAATAATGTGTGGTTATCACAAAATCCCATGGCACACCTGGATTTGCAATACAGCACACCAGTGTGCAACGGCACACCACACCACACAACAACCACTGTTTTATACTATAAAAATATTCCACTTTAACAGTGATATACTACATATGTAGACTAAAAAAAAACTATGACAGAAAATCCATAAACACATGGATGGTGTCCCACTTTTTCTTTCTTTTCTGACTCAGTAGTGGAACCTAAACTGTTTGGGAGCAGAAAAGCCACAACTGAATTTATCATTATAGGTGACAACAGTGATTTAAACTCCACAGACAAATAGGAGCAATTCAGAGAAATGAAATACCACTGTCCTTGCTCTCTTGTTAACTTCTCTCTTCTTGCTCTCAGTTGCCAAGTACTTTAACATTGTCTGTCTGAAAGCATCTGAAAGCCTCAGTGTATAAATATACAATTTATTGTGGACTATATGCATAACTTAAAGGACCTATGTGCATCTTTGTTGTTTGTTATTTGTGGTGGGAGCGTTTGACATCAACATGACTTAGGACACTGAGGCAGGTGAGCTATTCTGAGTATTCAGAGCTATCTTGCATAAAACCCGTGAAATACAGCATCTGGTCACTCTGGCAGGAGAAATATGAAAGGCTCTTCCTGTGTAAAGGCTGTTTTTTTCACCACTTTGCTTTGGACAACAGAGCCTTGAGATGGAACGGGATAAAAGAGGCATTTTGCTTCACAGCATTAATTTAATAGAAATTACATTAATTGTCAAAAAAAAGTGTAACATCAGCACTGGCAGTTATTATCAGAGTTCTCACCTTGATAAGATTTTATTTGGACACATTTAAGTGCCGCCCGTGTGCTCAGCAGGTGTGCAGTTTCACAGAGAAGAGATAGGGAGAACGTTTACTTGCTTTTTTAAAATTATTGTTAAGAGGTCCTGTTCTATAATATATCAATTATTAATCCTTTATAAATGCTCATTACCTTTAAATAAAAGCTCACATTTAAGAAGTAACAATGTCACATTAGGCAACATATTTTATCTATGAGATATGATCACATGACCTGACCTCTGGGCTGGGTGATGTGAGGTTTACGTTTGGGTTGGTCATGTGAAACTTGCTATAAAAGGGGCGCCATGCTAACAGTCAGTTCATCTTGTTTTCAGATTGCAGCAGAGCCAAGATGAAGGTCATTGCTGTCCTTGCACTTTGTGTGGCCCTGTTCCACCAGGGATACAGCAGTAAGTTATATTTCTGCTCTTATTTAAGGTTTATGTAAAACCATGTAACACAGCTGCAGATAGGATTAAGACACCAATCTGTCCTCTTTATTCTCAGACACCCTGGACTCATGCGAGGGACGTTGTGGTTATGGGACAGACAATAATTTCTCCTGTCAGTGTAACCCGTCCTGTGAGCGCTTCGGAGACTGTTGTTCTGACTACAATGAAGTTTGTCAAGGTGAGAGACGAAAGCTTGTGATCATGAACACACTGTTGACTCCTGAGGATAATTACCACAAGTGTGTTTCCTCTCCTTCCAGCTGGAGCCTTGTCTTGTAAAGGCAGATGTGGTGAGAAATTCAACTCTCAGAACAAGTGCCACTGCAACTCCAAGTGCAGCCAGTACAACAACTGCTGCAGCGACTATGCAGACCTCTGTGATGGTAAGAACCAGCATGTGTCACACAGTTTATCGCCACTGTTAGTCTGCGAGTGTCTGTTTGTTTGTGTTTCCTGAGCAGCTTCTTATGACACCTGGTCACGTTCTCATGGTGGATGCTGAATCTAAGCAGTCAGCAGTCAAACAAGCAGCCCTGTGGTACTGCACTATCAGCTTTTAGCAGATACACCTCTAAAACATACTCTAAACTTCTCAGATGGTAAAGAAAAAACTGTCTGAGGCTCAAAGAGGTTGAATTATCCAGTAAACAAAAAAAGAAAAGATGAGAGAAATAAAAATTGTGTCTTAAAACCTTGTTTTTTCTCTCATGAACCATCTTATGATGCTTCAGATTTGTCTTGTGACCTTTTGTAGGGGCCTGACCCCTGTAGGTTGGGAACCACTGGACTAAGCTACCCAACTGTATACGCAGTAGTTAAAATGAGCTACACCTTTACAGCTTACCTACAACAGCAAAATGCTACCTATACACTGATGCATCAGTATTAATCGTGTCATTATTATAATATATATCAACACATGAGTCATAGGGGCCGATTTGCTGCAAAACTAGTAACTTCTGACACTTTAGGACAAATCTCTAAATACTTCTTTACTTTAACTTAAGTAGGATTTTAAATAAAGAACATTTATCTGTGAATGAGTATTTTTACAGTGTGATATCAGCAGGCTACTTTAGTTATGGACCTGGATTCTTCTTCCATCACTGTTGACTTGTGGCCAACCTCGACTGTTTAAATCATCTTTCAGTATTTGACCAGCAGGTGTCACTGTTGTGCTATAAAACACATTGAAAGCAAGCAATTGAGAAGTACTCAGATCATTTACATAAATAAAAAAATCCAAAATATCCTCTAATAAGATTTTATATCATATTTATATACTCTGTATTCGTATTTTTCGTATTATTTATTTGCACAGTATTAAAACAATTGGTATAAAAACATCAACAACAACAAAAACAGATTGTGCAGGCGAGATGAAAATCTCCTTAAAAGGTTATAAGTTATCTCACCTAAATATTCAATAAAACAAAAAGACAAAGATTTAAAATTGCCTATAAAATAATCAGTAAGATACAATATAGTACCAATAATAGAATATAAAGTAGAAAAGAAACATAAAGTAGGCCATCTAATAAAGTCCCTGTTTATGACTTGAGTCGTAAAAGTAATGGAGCAAAAATTGTAGCATTTCCCCTCTGAAATGTTGTGGGGTAGAAATATAAAGCAGCATCAAATGGAAGTAATCAAGTAAAGTACAAGTACCTAAAATCTGTACTCAAGCACTTATATACTCCATGTGCTACAGACATGGATAAATAACAGTTACAGGTTAACAACGTATGTGTGTGACATTCTGCAGGTGACAGTGGCGGCGGCGGTGGAGGTACTGTGATCACTGATGCTGAGATCAAGGCTCTCTCTGAGACGCTCTACGTTCTGGACTCAAACAAGGCTTCACCCTCAGAACTGATCATCGACCCTCAGGCTCTTGTGCCCGACTCTCAGACCAGCTCCAAGGACGACCTCTCCTACAAACCGTGAGAAGTCGATCTTGTTGGCACATTGTCTCCTCTTCTTCTTGATCATGATTCTGAGTTTGTTTCTGTGCTTCCAGCCTGTTCCAATACCTGGATGAGGGCGCTCTGTTCTCCAGACCCACCTACGCTGCTCTGCTGGCTGTGCTGGACAACTACAACAGGATGACCGGACAGACAGAGGACTTCAGCCCTCAGCAGCTGGCTGAGCAGGAAACCTTCCTCAAGGAGACCATGTCCAACACTGAGCTGGGCAGAGAGCTGTTTGCTTTCCTCTTCACCAAAGGTAACTAGCTCCATGTGTAACAGTACTAAGTACATTCACAGTGGTACATCCTGACACAGGTTCAGCACTACAGAGGTCTGGTAATGCTTGTGCAACATGCAAAAAGTTAATGATGGATTTTGTCACTCTGTTAGTCTTATTTCTGTTTAGGGGATGCAATCAGACAGTGACTTACCTGTGAGCTACAGCTTGAGTCCAGTTTTTTTGGCCTATATTTGTTGACATTTTGTAAAATTAGCATTATTAAAAGTATGCCAAATTATGCCAAAGAAAACTTTGTGCGATGATGTGATGATTGTCAGGCAAGTTCTGTGATTATAAGGAGTGTCTTTTTTTTCCTATGAAGTCCAAGTGGATTTATTGATGTTTACTAGTGATGCATATAAGAGATAAATATATTACGTGAAAGTGTGCGTCACACTGACCATAAACATAGGCATATCAGGGCTCAGTGTTCAGATTCAACTGACATATGGCTCTGAGAGGGAGTGCAGTTTCTGATGTTTCAGGGTTTAGGGCCTCGACACATCAAGCAAGCAAGGAGGTCGATCACTGGTCAACTTCGAGCTGTCTGAGTGTCTATCGCCCTAGTTTATGGGGTGTGTCCAGCATCATTGGCACTTGTCAGCTGTTTTATGAGCTAGTAGAGCCCACCAGTGCATGAAATCACTCTGATTGGCCGTTAAACTGATTGCGTGACAAGAGAAAACTAAAGTCAAGAGGGCATGAGATTGAAACTTGTTATATAAGATAAGATTATTTTTTAGCTGTTGAGCTCTTCAGCAGAAACAGTGTGTAGCTGTTTGTGTTATTGATCACCACCGCACAGTAAAAATACTTTGTTCTTTCAACATGTGTCAGTGAGGTAGGCTACTAACTTGCTAACTAGCATCTTGAATCCATTATGACGGTCTTCTGGTTTCCCTCTTTGAGTGACGAATACTGGTATGGACTATGGAGAGCTGTTTCCCCTGATGCAGGTGCAGAACGTACCTGCCATTTGGCTGTTGGCTGTAGTCTTTGTTGATGTGTTCAGGTGCAACTTACTGGCTGAGACACAGATGATGTGAGGTGATGCAACAGTCAGCCTTCATCACCACTACTCTTTGATGTCAGTATGGTGTGTGTGGACTCTAAAGTACCTTAATTCCCACTTCCTCAAGTTGTATCTCTGCCTCATGTCTCTCCCTCTGCATGCCTCACAGTCTCTGCTCTAATGTTTAAAGTGCATGTTATTCTGTATTTCCAGGCGTCTATGCATCAGAGGAGGAGTTTATTCATGACCTGAAGATGATGTGGTTTGGTCTGTACTCCCGCAACAACAAAAAGATGGACTCCAGCGGCTTTGAACACATCTTTGCAGGTTCGGACAGAGCAGATTTCTTTTTTAAAAACCACAGATGTTTTGCAAATTTTTTTTTTTTTTTTGGTAACTATTATGAAACACAATCTGTAACAGGAGAGATCAAGGGAGGAAAGGTGTCTGGTTTCCACAACTGGATCCAGTTTTATCTTCTGGAGAAAAGAGGCCAGCTGAACTACTACAGCCACAGCTTCAATGGGCCTGTAAGCGTCCACAACACAGACCTCAGTATGTTGATTTAAACTGTGACATGTGCAGCGCTCCCTTCATTTTCTCCTTTTCACCTGCTCTCAGTGGACCACCTACCCTGACGTCATGGGCATGCAGTTCATGTGGGACGGCTACTACAAGCAGGTCGGCTCTGCAGTCATTGGTTGCAGCCCTGAATTTGACTTTGCCTTATACAGCCTCTGCTACATCACTCGCCCTGGAAAACAGTGAGTATACCTACATGCACTGTGAGGCTTTCCTGCATGTGAATCTTTTTCATATTCATTGTTTCTCATCCGCAGGTGTCGTCTGAGCCTGGGAGGGCAGGAGCTCATTATCCAAACCTACACCTGGGATAATTCTTCCTATGGCGATGGGAAGAAGTACATCGGCTCTGCCTTTCCTGCAACCCCCAGGAACTGAAGCTGCCATCTGCTAAACAATAGGCAACTCATGGAGGAGTCTGCTTGTGTTTCAGTACACTCACACTTTGAATAATATTTCCAACAGAAGCACTTTTCTCAGTGAGAGGTATCCATGCATGTAATTAAACTTCTCCTCCACTCAAAAAATGTGATTTTCTTATGTTTGTGTCCCTAAAATGTCTGACCTTGACTTACCTGACTAGCATCTGTGCATGTTTTTCACATTCCTCTACTGACGGGGGTGATGTCTGTGTACCTAAAATCTGAGATTCAAACGAACACAGAGGAAGCTAGATTAAGTACTTCACTAATTCAAAAGCCGATCGCAAAGACGCCTGAGTGTGCAGCTTTTGGATGTGAACTGGACCCTGGTGCTTCCTTCCGCTATCTACCAAGAAAAAAAAAATCATCACAGCAGTTAGTATTGGATGTTTCACACTAACACTGTGTCAACGACTGCCAGTTAGCCTATAAGCTAACAAAGAACATAAACAAATGATGCTGGCTGAACTTATTCTGATACTTCTGCTGGTAAAAAAAAAAAACGTTAAAAGATATGTGGTGATATAAATGTATCATAACAACTTATTTTCATCCCCAAAGTGTTTCTGTAAGGCAGGAATAAAATGAAAAAAGAGTACATATATTTAAGAAGTAGCCCACTCTGACAGCCACTTGCATAAACAAAACAGTAAACCAGACAGTCGATTAATCTGCAGTGTAACCTCTCGTGCACAGTCTTACAGACCAAGAGAATGTGGTGTTCTCCCAGGGGTACGATCAAACTGTGCCTAATGGGGCAAAAAATGGGCGTTTACACACCCTGAGCGGGCACAATACTGACACCAACCCTTCAGCAGTAAGAGCATGTGTGCATCTGACACAATTGCTTATTGTCTTATAAAAGAGCAAAACAAAAAAAAGCAAAATGCAGCCTTTTGCAGTATGAACTATAGAAACAAAAAGACATTAACAGATCCTGTTCTGCTTGACCTGCTTCAAACAGTAGCCACCAGCTAAACCTGTTCTTATCAGCTGTCCATAAAGCTGTGTGTGCAGCTCCCCAGTGTGGGGTTAAGTGTGTGTGCCTGTGTGAATGGGTGCATCCTTGTGTGTGTGTGTGTGTGTGTGTGTGTGTGTGTGTGTGTGTGTGTGTGTGTGTGTGTGTGTGTGTGTGTCCAGCTGGGATGGGGGTTGATTTTACTCTTTCACTCATCTAGGGTGACTAACAGGATAAATTCTGGTCTGCCGACAGAACAGGGGGACACACTTGCAACCCTGTTTGAAGAAAGTATTACAGGAGATGGATCTGCCACTGATCCCATTGTCCACCAGCCTGTGTGCATTCATGCAAAACAAGAGCACAAGACCAGTCAGCTCGCAGGAAAACTGCGGCCTTTGGCGATTCATCTGATTTGGGCCTCACATGCAGCCAGTGTTGCAGCAACAATAAAGTTCGCCCAGGGAAGAATTTCTCTCGCCATTTTCTCAGAGCATATTACATTTTCTGAGCTGGTGAGTCTAGAAATTAGAAGAGTAAATCTTCTCTCTTTTCACAGTGCCTTCTTTTTAAAGCCCCTGTGGAATCAAATTAAACCACAGTGGGGCAAATAAAAGAAAAAAAAGATTCAATTGTTTCTTTTGTCACTCACACAACTTCATAATCGAATTATAGCTGGCCACCCGCCAGCGTGTCCTCGCATCTCCCCCAAATGGGCTCCTCCTGGCAGATCTCGTGAGCCACCTGACTTTTGTTTTGTAATTATATTATCCCGCTCTCCCTTTAGCGTGTTGTGGCTAATGGCTGCGCGGGCTAGCCCAGCTGCACATGCAGAAACAAAGCTGCTTATGGGGCCAGACAATGGACCCGTGGAAAAGGGACGCCTGAAGGCGGTCAGCCAATGAGCACGCACAACAGGGGGCCAACAGAGGGTTTAGGGAAGGGTTAAGGGGGTTTAGGGGTTCAGGCAGAGGGGGGTGTCTATTTTACCCAGTAGTGGGGTCCATCAATGAGATGGTTAGTAGGAGGACACATGGTCAACATCACCCCTGTCTCCCCAGGGTCGGTGCTGGGCTGGAGGGAGGTTCAAGTTTTGGCTTAAATGCCGGCCATTTCTAAAGTTGATGGGGGACCATGAAATACAGAGCAACGTTCATTCTCTGGAGTTTTTTTGTGTGCTTTTCGAACAATCTGAAGACCGTATTGTCATTTGAAGTGGATACAGATGAATGCAGAGTGAGAGATACAATCTTGATCCAGTGGATGGACCTTGTTATAGTATCTCTGCAGTAATAATACATCCAAGGCTGCTTATATAGTAGCAGGAAAAGGGTTTCTGATTGCTGTGCATGCAATCCATCCACAGCCCTAAACATGAACTATACAAACACACACTAACATCCACACACTCCTCATGCTGTGGGGTTGGTATCTCTCAGAGGACTTCCAGTATGACAGATGGACAAAGCCCACTTTCCCCCACTGTCACAAACAGACACACTGGGGATTCATGGGAAGGTCATGTTTGTGTGTGTACTGGAGTGAAGTTTTATGTGTCCTTCATATTTTCATCATAATTAACTCAATTCCCATCTCGTGAACATACCTAGAAAAGGTGAGGCAGTGTCCTCTGAGCAATGTGAACATGCTGAGTGAGCTGAGTAGCCAGTGGAGAATAGATGAGCATCTGAGCCACAGACCGTTAAAATAAGAGCAGGGTTTAGGAGAAGGCCATCTGCAGCAGGACTTCATCATGTGCGGTCAGCACTGAGGGGCCTGGGGGACATTATGGCATACATACAGTATCAGACTTGAGCACCACTTGTGGAACATGAAGACTGGGGGATACACAGTAAGTGGGTCAAACTGAAAAAGAAAAATGATAAAGGAAAAAGAGCAGTTTTGTATTGACGGATGTATTTAGCAAATTGGGATGCAACTCGTATCCCTAAAATTAAATACAAATTATAGTTTATTTTAGTATCATAAACAGTGTGATGAGGTAATGCAATGGGGACACTAGGCCTCAGATATCATATTCCCTTGCTGCTCCCACTCTGGGGATGCAAGAGGCCCGGCTTTGCTATTCCCATTTCAGGCTGCAGGTGTGGAATAGGAAAGGCAGAGACCCACTGGGAGGAGCAGTGGCGTAGGTGGTCGGCCTGGGAATGAGAAGCGCATAGTTTGAGTGTGCAGATCACCTTGTAACCAACCTTAAGCCTCTCTGTTAGAGCATGTGGTGCTCTGTTTCCTAATCATGTCAATTCTCTTGTTGTTCAAGTCTTTGCCACAGAACGTTAGTGTGGTTCAGGGACAGGATATGACCAAAATTATAATTCACTTTTTTAACTTGTCCTTACACTTGAGTTTGTGTTGTTGTTTTTTTTTATTTTACCTATGAAGGCCCACACACACCAAATCAAAATCAAATAACTAATGTAACGTATTCTCATGGAACGGTTCACATGATATGGTGCACAACAGTTCATATGATATCTTATGAATTTGCGCACGACGAAATATGTTACATCCTTAACGTACAGTTGTGTAATTAACATAAAGTTATGGAGATTAGGTTTAAGCAATAAAAGTTTCTGTGGTTAGGTTTAGGAAAAGAAGCAGAGTGAGGACATACCTTAAAATGACTCAAAGTTGACTCAAAGTTAACACACATCCTGGGGAAAGTCTTTGATGAAAGTCTATTTTTTGTGACCCTTCCACCTCCCCAACATTGGCCACATGATTGCAGCCTTTCAAAATACATGGGATATGTATGAATTTGGGTGCACTGCTTTTCAATGGAAAACATAAGAAAAAATTGTTAGAACAGTCTGACTAGTGGTGGCAAAGGCTGACTTGTGTCTTGGACAAAATGTTGCACCTGAACACAATGCAAAGTCTACAGCCAACAGCCAACTAGCTCGTACGTTCTGTGCCTGCATAAGAAGAAATAACTCTCCATACCAGTCAGCAGCAGTAGTCTGTATTCATCATTCAAAAAGTGAAAATGGAAGACCAATAGGACGGATTCAAGACGCTAGTTAGCCAGTTAGCACTTAAACAACACAACCTGATGTTAAAAGAACACAGGATACAAAAAGAAAATTTTTAAAAAAATGTATACTATACATAATTACGTCCAGCAAAGGGGACTTTGTTGTCATGATGATGCAGCTATTGACCTGCTGAAAAATACTAGTGCTGGAATATAACAAAGTACTTTTACCTACGTACTACACTAGATTTCTCCAACCTTTGGTGGCCACAGTTTTAGCTCTATAGGAGGCTGAACTTTGGCATGAAGTAAATGTGTGTGAAGGTGTTTGTGTTCATGCCTATTTACTAAAGGGAAGCGTGACAATGGGAGGGGCCTATCGCAAATAGACAAATAACTTCCAAATGGATTTACAGACTTGTCCAAGATTTTGTAGAAATATTAGTCATGAGACAAAGAAGGGCTGATTAATTGTTCGTGCCAACTGGCAAACAGGGCTGATGTGTGGATGGATGCATGCACGTACATAGTCACAGCTATTGCGGGTTCACGCTTGTTCTTCTAAGACATCACTCCAAAGAGCCATTTGTTGTTCCAGCTAACACATTTGTTTTTCTGTGAGTTACGGTTACTGTGCAGATTCAGGTTTTACATACTTATTTAAGAGGAGATATTTGCACATCCAGCTATCTCAGATGCAGACGCATGGGAAAATATCACTTGATCCTGAGGAAAAGACGGTCTCACACACTGCTCTTGCTCGGCATCACAATTTATTGGTTATAGGCTACCAAATCAAATTATAATGCTATCAAATTGACATGGTTGGAAGCCAAGCTAATTTTTCTATTCTGGGATCTCCGTATGGAACAAACTGCCCCTGCAAAAAGAAATCAAACAAAGCCAAACACAGGCAATATTTAAACAAAAGTAAAGGAGACATTGTGGTGAGAGTTGAGGTTCACCTCTGAGGGAGGTCATTTGAACCATGGGCGTGGAGTTGCAAGGGAGATGAGTAAGTTTATGATGCAGTTATGTGTATATTCTTACTCCACCGGGTACCACTTTGGAAACAAGTGTTTTAGTAATGCTTTTAAGTGCTATGCCCTGGTATTTGTGAGTCATTGTGCTTTTAATATTCAAAATAAAAATCAAATCTGTGTTTTGGTCCCCTGGACTTCCCTCAAGAGTATTATAGTATCATTGACTCTCTGGAAGGCTAGTGACTTAAAATTTTGCTTTCTCTGATATGAGGTATAGTGACAAATTTAGGCGAAAACAAGTGTAATTTTCAAGACAGAAATGTCAACTTGAACTTGGCTCAAATTGAAGCTTATCAACTCGGGATGTTTTCTATGTACAAGTGAAGCAGTAATATTAAACACAAAGGGATGAAAAATAATCATTTTCGATGAGAACTTGTCTTTTTTTTTCTAGGGATGTTGTGTGTGACATGTTGAAATAAAATGAGAACAAGCCCTAGAATCTTATTTTGCTACTTTCCTGTTTGTTTCAGAATACTCGTTGCCAAAATTCATACTTGTATCACTATTTATGCCATCATAGTGCCCTGATACTTGCATTTACATCATTTTGCCAGAAACACATCCCAAGAAAGGGATTTTGGGCCCCCTGAGACCAAAAATGTAAATGCTGAACATCAATAATTCATAATAATAATAATAATAATCCACACTCATATTTTTACTTTTGATATTTTACATTTTGCTGATTTTACTTAAGTAAGTCTCTGAATGCAGAATCTCTAATTGTAATGGAGTATATTTAAAAATTGTGGTATTTAAAGTTTCACTCAGGGATCAAAGGATGTGACCAGAACATTCAGCATGAGTTATGGTGATTTAAGCTGCAGAAGGTATGGCCCTACATACTGCAGAGAGGAGAGCATTAATGAGTCCCTGAGATACTGATGCTGTAACACTTCATGTTTCATGTGACCAAACTTACCCCGTCTGCTCAGAGCAGCCTCTTGGGTGAAATGAACTTGTTCAACAGCCTGTCTCCGCAGTGCGAAGGGATGGATGGCTGGAAGAGGGGATGGAGCAAACACCTGCTCACACGCAACTTCAAGCTGTCACATACAGTTAGGCTCAGCCGACTGAGCGCGTCTCTGCTGCGCTCAATGCAAACGTGCTGAGGATTTGGCGGCCGCCCTCACGGAGCAACAAAGGGCCCGGGCCTCTCCTGTTTGTCTGGAGAGCTGCACTGAGCTTATGCACATCTCCCTGACCCTGCACACACACACACACACACACACACACACACACACACACACACACACACACACACACACATACACAGAGGGAGACGACAAGTGGAGCTCCAGGGGCTCGAGCCACGGGCCGGCCACGCGCGAGCTCAGGCGCGTCAGCAGGAATTGGATGGGAGTGGGAGGAGCTTCAACGTGGAGGTTAAAACCCGGAGCCCCCGCAGAGTGACCCGCACTGAGACTCTGCGGGACAGCTCTGCACAGGGACACACACTTCATCGCTGTTTGACAGTGGACACACACACAGACAGAGAGAAATATCTTCTGCCAAACTTCCTGAGGTCCCGGGACGCATCAGCGCGGGTATGTTTCAAACAAGTTTTAATATACTAAGTGATTTATGTCGCCTGTTAGAGTTTATTTTCAATCGCATCTGTTATTTATGTTTTAGTTTTTGACAAACCTGCGTTCTGGTTTCCAACTAAAACACATAAAGTCAACAGGCTGTGAATAAGTCTGATGAAACTACCCGCAGTAAAAGCTTATTCTTTTATGCCTCAGATGACATTTAGCAAATAGGAGCTCAAGCACGCAATTTGTGGCGAGGCATTAATATTTGTGCGTTTGTCTGATTTCAATTCAATCTGAGTCGTCTGTCACTGATCTGGGGACGTCGATCTTTCATTTAATCCCATGGTCGTCGCTTCATCCACGGAGAAAATCCTGCGATGCCCCAGATTGAAGTCCTGTCAGTGACTTTATCTCGCCGGGGGCATTACCAGTTCACAAGTTGACCGGGATTACCCGCAGAGAGCGGCGGAGAGGGGGAGGACAGGGGTAGAGATAGACAGATAATGCACGTATATAAAAATTCATGTAGCCATCACTTGCGTCAAAGTATAGTGTAGGTGAGTCAGTCAGCTGCAACACCTGTGGCTGGGGAGCAAGAGGGAACTGTCTGGTGCTGAAACTGTTTGAGGACTTCTGACAGTCACAGTTTAAATAGTCATATATATATATATATATTGTTATTGGTTATTATTGGTGAATGAAAACTTGTAACATGATGTTACATCATTTACAGGGCCGTAGCCAGAATTTTAGGAATGAGTCCCCCTGGTGCACCCCTTAACCTCCTCAGACAGAAGATTTTATTTCAGTTTTATTCCATTTTGCAGTAACTTATATTTTCTATAAATCTTATTACTAACATGAATGGCCTCAAAGTACTCAAATTAAACCATATTCAGTGTTAAAATACTGTAATTTAGCATACTCACTATGTGTAATTACAATCTGTAAACGTCCTGTTGGTTGGTAAAGCCCTCACATTCCTAGGAAAAAATGAACAAGCACTTGACCTCTGTGTCCTCACAGCTGCAGCTGATTCTTCGCCTTGTAATAATTTATTGTCACTTAAAATTCAGGGGAACAAAATTTTGTAGTCAGCTGATTCATGCACAGATACCTGTTTCAGCTTGGTGTAAACTTGACACTGTGATAGTTTGACACATAATCTTAGTATCATGACTTGATGGCAAGAGCAGTCATAGACAACATCAAGAGTCTGCAGCTTTTTGAGTCTTAACAAAGGCGGTCAGATGTTATTCAGAGGTACAAAAAGTATTCAGATTTATTTATTTGAGTTAAAACATGGGTGCTATATTTTAACTTCATCGCTATTTGGCTGTGGCTGGTTTAGTTGGTAGTTTAAAGTACCTTATATGTAAAATTTAAAATGTAAAATACAAAGACACTCGCTTAAAAATGTATTTTTTACTAAACTTAAACTATTATTAAGTATAAATACCTCAAAGTTGTAGTTGAGTGCAGTACTTAGCTTTACTATGCAACACTTGCAGTAACAGTTTGGACCCCTGCCTATTATTGTGGTTATAATTGTACTAATGATTTAAAAAAAGTTTTTGTTTGTCCATCATGTGTTTGACAAAGATGTTTTCTTATTTCTAGAGTACCATGATGATTAAGCCATACATGAGACAAGGCGAGGGCGAGGAGGTTGCCAGCCCTCTGCAGTGGATGGATGGAGACATGAGCTCACCTGATGGAGATGCATCATGCTCATCACACCGCTACAGAGCAGGTGGAGCGACCCAGCAGGACAGGGAGATGGGGAGCGAGGATGCAGAGGAAGAGGAGGAGGATGAGGAGGGAGGACAGGAGGATGAAAACGAGTCCAAACGACGTGGGCCCAAGAAAAAGCGTATGACCAAGGCTCGACAAGAGAGATTCCGTGCGAGGCGCGTGAAGGCTAATGCCAGGGAGCGTTCACGTATGCACGGTCTAAATGATGCACTGGAGAACCTGCGTACCATCATGCCATGTCACTCCAAAACACAGAAACTGTCCAAGATTGAGACGTTACGGCTGGCCCGCAACTACATCTGCGCTCTGTCCGAGGCCCTGGAGGGGGGCCTCTCCACAGAGAGCAGGGCTTTCATGGAGACACTGTGTAAGGGCCTCTCACAGCCCACCACCAACCTGGTGGCTGGCTGCTTGCAGCTGGGACCAGCCTCCGGTGTCGGGATGAGGCCTGAGGACAGACACAGAGTTCAGGCAGCACCTGCTCCTCTCGGTGGCGTGGTGAGCTACTCTTCTCCAGGACTGCCAAGTCCACCGTATGGCACGTTTGATTCTGCTCACCTGCTTCACCTGAGGGCGATGAAAGGAGGAGTGTACGAGAATCATTCACCAAATGAGTATAACGCCGGTGGTGTGGGGACCCCTCCGTATGACGGCCCCCCTACACCACCTCTCAGCATCAGCAGTAACCTGGTGCCCAAACAGGAGCCTTCACCCCACTACCCACCAACACACCACTACTCCCCCTCCCCTGTGGACCAGGGCCTGTATCAGACTCAGACTGGCTATGACGTACACTTAGAAGGGCCATATGACTCCTACCATCCGCCGCACATGCCCCCACGACAGATAACCTCTGTCTACAGAGACTAAGATACATCAGGAGGATCGATTCTGCTTCAGCCAACAACGGGACTGATCGTCTTCATGAACACTAGCTGACACTGACTGAAGGATCGGTCTCTCAGTAGACAGTCTGCTAGTAGAGGAAGTGTAGAATAACGTGTTTGTTTACATGTGTGGTGCACTTAGACTAGCACTGCTGAACATTGTTAAAATTGGAAAATATTTGACTTAAACCAACACGTTTTCTTAAAAACTGATTACCAAATAACTGAAGGACCTCAAGGTAGAGCTTTGATTCTCTGCCCGAGCCCAATTGGGCCTAACCTGACCCGCTAGGTTCAGGTCGCACTATAATTTCTCAAAATTCCTCTGGGCTTGATTCAGGTCTGGTTCACAAGTTCTTGTTTCAAATGTCTGTTACCACACTGAAAAGATTTAAATTGACTTTAGCTTGTGATTAATGTTTTAAATTCAAGAAAATTATCATTTTTCTTACAGTGGAAATTTGTGTTTTTAATCAGGCTTTGGCCCAAAACTGCTGCCATGGTTCAAATTTGGACAGAAACTATGGTGGTTCGTGGAGGGTAAGGTCTGATTCTTTGGGGCCGATCATAGCTCTACCTTGAGAGTCCTAACAGGAAATGTTGCTTTGGCCATTTTGACCAAGTGTCCTGTTACTGAGATCTAAGCACTTCTAATCTAGCTTTGGTAACATCAGATATTCTACATAAATTAAAAGTATTTTTATTTATTCTCTAATTTAATACCGTGTATATGAACTTTGTTCTGATGTTCAGGTGTGCGTCTGGTTTTTCTGTTTGTACATATTCTCTTTGTTTGCTACTTAGACCAATAGTTCATCTCTCATATTACACTTGTGTCCTTTTCTTTGTTTGTTTATTACAGTATTTCATGTTTTGCACTCGAGGTAGGTTTCCTAGCACAATGTAGCTGATCTTTGGAGGCTGCAGTCTACAGAGGGAGGAGGTTTTGATTAAACATGGATCAAGGTGAAGAAGCAAAAATGCCATTCTCAGGTTAATATTGTGAAATTGAATTGCAACAACATTTGCATTGGATACCATGTAATGTTTCTTTTTCATTTCTGTTTGCTTTTGGAAAATTTGATGTTATTAAATGGTAAAAAAAAATCAATTCAGTCAAAAGATTTTGTGTTTCCTTTGCTGTTAAAATGACAGACAGACAGACAGACAGATAGATATTCTACCTCTCATGACACCATCAATTCAGCATCACCGTCAGCAGAGCGAGGGATCCTGTTTACTCAGGACTTTGTTTCTCATTTTTCTCTGCAGATCTCAGTGGTTTAGCTTCACTAATCCTCTGGCCGTCTTTTAATGAAAGGGCGGATGTGCGAGGCAGGATTGTAAGATAAAGATTTATGATTAACATGGCTGCCTGGCCATGCAGATTTTCTTCCTCACTGACACTGGGACGGCATAATCCTGCCCTGACATTCAATCAGACCACAACTTAAAGGTCCAGTGTGTCAGATTTAGGGGGATATATTGGCAGAAATGGAATATAATATGATAAGTAGGTTTTCTTTAGTGTATAATTACCCGAAAATAACAATCTAGATAGGGAGCGGGTCTTTGTCTGTGGAAGACTGCCAGGTTGCACTGCCATGTTTCTACAGTAGCCCAGAATGGACAAACCAAAAACTGGCTCTTAATTGGACCATTCATTTTTCCGAGTTTTCACATTGGCTACCATCTCCTCTGTGACAAGCAGTGTTGGAAAAACAGATTATTTTTTCACATAAAACTGCTTTATTCAGTATTTCTATTGGTTTAAATCACCTGGTCCATTTGTTTTAGAGAGGAAGAGACCTCTGTGGATAATGCACCTCCCGGTAAAAACCTCATGCCCGGAGCTTATTTATTAGCGGCTCTGTCCCAGCAATGGGTCAGGCGTTACGGTTGTGTTAGGTGAGTAGCCCGGCAGCCCGGCTAACATTTGCAATTAGCATTGTAAAATGTAGTCTGGCGGGCAGCCTGGCAGGCTGTATTTCCCTGCCTACTTCAACGATGATGGTAGGCTACCTGTAATAAATGTAATATATTTGCTGAGATGGAGGCAAGGCTCAGTGACTAGAAGAGCTGGTAGAAGCGCTCCATAGCTGTAAGTTACTCCAGTAGCTGTAGTAGCTCTAGTGCTAACTCCAGGAGCTAACGCTAATATCCCTACTCTTCTCCATGAGCCGGAGCCATGAGCTGCAGGCTCACGGAGAAGAGTAGGAACGTTAGCGTGGCAGCCGACTAGTGCTAACACTAACGTCCCTACTCTTCTCCGTGAGCCTGGCGGGCTCGCGGGCTCACGGGCTCACGGCTCCAGCTCACGGAGAAGAGTAGGGACGTTAGCGTGGCAGCCTACTAGTGCTAACGCTAACAGGAAAGCAGGGAAATAGCTAAACACAGCAGAGACTGAGAGTGAGTGAAAGACATCGCTAACTGCTAAACTAAGCCAAACTAAGTTGGCTGTTTAGGTTTTATTTCCTCGCCCCTGTGGCGAGTGAATCTGCCTGTAGTGAAACCAGGGCTAACTGGTACTTCCTCCTCAGGCTCCACTTCACTCAACTGCCAGCACAGCCAGTTAGCCTCCGCTAGCCTCCCAGCTAGCGGGGTCTAACCGGTGCTTCTTCCTCAGGCTCCACTTCACTCAGCTGCCAACACAGCCAGTTAGCCTCAGCTAGCTTCCCTGCTAACGTTAGCCCCGGCTCTCCGTTTGGATCCAACCGGAGCACCGAGCCGTGGTTTGTTATTCAGGTTAATGTGGGAAGAAGCAGCGGGTAAATTGGGCAGCTGAGTGAAGCGGAGCCTGCGGAAGAAACACCGGGACCGTCTGGATGTGACAGTCCGTGCTGCGGTACTCATCTCGCCGGCACAGATGAGGCGAGTGGAGGGGGGGGAGGTGTTGGGGAGCAGAGGTAGAGGGAGGAGTGGCTCATGACACACTTTGTTTTGGTCTACAGGCAGTGCACAACAGCAAACCTAGTGGTGAAACGATTTCGCTTTTTGCCCCTTTAAGTTACCAGAGAAATAAGGTGAACACACATTAGCAGGTGCGGTCCGTCTCTGACATGCCAAACAGTATAAGAAATGCCAAACAGTATAAGAAACGCCAATTTCTAACGCCAAACATTCAGTTCAGTTCAGTTCATTGAAATCACATGTTCAGTTTGTTTTGAAGAGGAAGACACCTATGTAGATATCTCAGCTCCCGGTAGAAACCTCCTGAACAACGAACACTAAAGAAACTCTAACCAGAAGAAGTTTCAGTTGATCGCAATCTGCAGTGTTCACACACTGGACTTTTAAGATTCACATATGTAATACACATGTCTGTACTAGGGTTCCACTGATACCCCACGTTTAAGGTATACTGTGATATAAAAGTTGACAATTATTATACAGTGTACATTTGCTTATCTACGATACTAAAAGAAAAAGCAACTGGACGGAGAATCACCCCTTTATTTTAGTTATTTTCAAAGGGGACACTTTTTAAACATACTTTCATTAACAAAATGTTTCAAGTATAGTAATAAAACATTTTGTTGAACCAAAAATAAACGTAATGTATTCATTACTATATTGGTCATTCTGACTAAAAATAATATAAATTCTGTAATGTAACCATGAAACCACAATATTTTCTGAGATGGTTTCGTACTGTTGCAACCCTAGTCTATATTCTTAAACTGCTGACCCTTACTATATACTGTACATGTATATTCAGGAACATACAAATTTTCAATATTTAATTTGAGATTTTTATAAGTTGTCCTTTTTTATGGAGAAGCAAAAGTGAATTCGATGATTGCAAAGAAACGGATTAAA
This sequence comes from Epinephelus moara, assembly GCF_006386435.1. NCBI lineage: Eukaryota > Metazoa > Chordata > Actinopteri > Perciformes > Serranidae > Epinephelus > Epinephelus moara. Next base: position 24,601,946 of record NC_065529.1, read on the forward strand.
AGTGCAAAGGACAAGTATAATTAAAAAAAAAAAAAAAAACCCAAAAATGTATTTTCAAAGTGGAGAAGCCGATGACAAAAATAACAAAGATCTGATCTAAGTGCAGCCACTTCCTTTGATTCATGGTCCAGGCTGGTCAGTGTGAGGGCCACCCACTGAGAGGTCAGTTAGCGGGGGTCACAAGGTCACACTGGGTCATGGCTCACTGGTGGGAATGGTCCGAAAAAGTCACGGTCACCAGTCGAATCGTCTTTTTGCAAATCATCTCTCTTTATTTCTGCACAATGTTCATGGCAGCTTTCTGTTTGTAACAGTGAGCGTTTGGTAAGTATGATGTTAAAGGTTATATTATGGATGAAATGTTCATAATCCTGATAAACATGCTGATGAACATCCCGCGCTTGACCTGCGCTACGAGAATATATCACTTTGTTTTCACAAGGATTAGGATAAGCCTGTGTGTGTGTGTGCGTGTGTGTGTGTGTGTGTGTGTGTGTGTGTGTGTGTGTGTGTGTGTGTGTGTGTTTGTAGTGCATTTGCACTACTAACCAGGGGAAACAGGCACTAGCACTGAAGAGGCAGGATGAATAACAAAAACATCTCTCTGCTCTTTGAAGGCACAGACAGGACGCCTGACACTGGATATGTGGGATATTCCTTATTTATCCTCATGATAGGTGATAGACCGTTGATAGACTGGGGCTTTAGGGGGAAAAGATTTGCCATTTGAAAAGGCCACTTTTTCACCCAAGACAAACAAAAGGCTGAATTCGCCGTTTATGACCCTTGACCCTTCTGACTGTGACTCTAGAGCTCTGAGCTAATTGCGCCTACCATCTCATCCTCACACTTCACTACAAGATGTTTTTAATCTCACTGAGGCACAATACTGGTTGTAGGGACAGTTCACCCCCAAATCAAAATTACATATTTTTCCTCTGACCTGTAGTTGTATTTATCAATCTAGATTGTTTTGGTGTGAGCAGCCGAGTGTTGGAGGTATCAGCCGTACAGATGTCTGCCTTCTTTCAAATATAATGGAACTAGATGGCGTTCAGCTAATGCTCAGATCATGACCCCGGTACTCAAGATCATCCACAGACCTTGTTATGAGCAGTTTCCTGTAGGAACTACTTTCTTTCTACCAAACTACACCGGCCAACCGCATCATCGCGCAGAAGGAAGCGTGCATCTACTGCTAGCTCACCTAGCACCACTGAGCCAGCTAACATAACAGGGAAAGCAGGGGTTTTTCAAGGAGCGACCAGGTTACTGTTCCTTATTTAAAAGTGTATGTCTACTTTTTACCCAAGAGTATTCTTGAGCCAGTAATTTATCTACATTTACCATTTATAATTTTGTTACAACTGGAAGATTATTCATTGGATGTGTTTGAAATTCAATATGACACCCTAGTTATTTGAAGAAATAGAGCGTTCTATTTCCATATAAATTAACGCACAGTTAAGTTTTACTTTCATTGAGCTTGGTGCTCTGCTGCTGTGAGGGCGTGGTGCTCCAAATACATAACAGTTCTATGTTCCAGCAGTGCTCTGAATTTATTAACAGTCCAGTTTGTGCCAGAGTGCCACTCATAACAGTAAAGTTTGTCATAACAAACATCGCCCTGTAAAGATGAACATATTTCCATAAATAACATTTGAGTTAAATTATAATGGCTGTCAAAGGAGGACGAACAGAAGGAAAGAACCCTGGGTATGTCACTGCAAACCTCCAGGTGTGCCCAATGACATCAGTCAATGTTGCAACATACTGTCTGATCAAGCTGCTAACTCTTTGCAATCACACATAACACCAAAGCGACTGTCAGCAGACTATTATTTCACTGGTTACACAATAAATGGAAACAGGCTGATATCTGCAACACTCAACAGCTCACACCAAAACAATCTGGCCTGAAAAAAGGCACTACAGGTAAGAGGAATAATATGTATTTTTGATTTTGGGGGGAACTGTCCCTTTAAAGAAGATTACAGGTCTGTCATTTCTGAATAATTTTCTAACAAATTTCAAAGTCGTTTGCTGGTCTTTCGATACTAGTCATGGGAAAACTAAAGATGGTGTTCAGAAAGCCCAAATAATTTATTCAAAGTGTAACCAAGTATTCAAATCAGTGCACAGGTCAGCTCCAATTATAAATATATATTCACGTAGGTTTAAATGGAGCAGTCGTTTCATATTTTACCAATAATCAGTAGTTTAGTTTTGGGAAATGTTTTAGAAAATTATTAGGAAACTCGCAGAACAAAGCATTGGCATGTTCTTGCTCATAATTTCATCTGAGATCTGATATATGAAGTGCATGCACTGTTTATGTATGTGCAGTGTGTGTCTGTGAAACACACACTGCACACATCCTGCGTGCATGGTTGTGTTATTTGGGATAAAACAGTATTAAGCAGCTGATCGGAGCTCAGTGTCTGAATGGTTGCATTAACTCACTAATCCTGAGGGGAGAGGGGCAGTTGGTGCAGCAGCACATCATCTCTGCTGCACAACAGCAAGCAGCTATTGTTCATTTAGTCCACAACAAAGCATCTGATGATGCTAAAGAGGCACACAGGCACCAATAAATGTGTCTTAACTCAAATGAAGTTCAGGAAAAAGTATTCTGTTCTGTTTATGGCTGGGAGGACTTTGGTCATCATGAGATACATTTGTTAGTATTCAATCTGTAAATGAGGAGAGTAGAATTGCACTGCCACCAAGTGGTGAGAGTTTTTACTGAAATGAAATCATGAGCTGGATGAGAGATGAGCATTTGGCCACTAGGTGTCATCATGAGACAACCTGCTGTAACCGTGAGGTCTGGTAGAGGCCTTACTGTAGTGGAAAAAGAGAGACATGATCCCACACCGCTTGGCTTTCTGCACTTGATGAGTGATTGAAATTCAGTCATCTGTTAAACACAATCCTTTACAGTGTGCAAATTAAACATTTCACAGCAATGATACACAAGGTTGAGACTGAATAAAACAGCAAACATTTGTTGAAATCTCGTCTGTCAAACACGGCGTGCCAGCAGACTGGGCGAGGAGTGGGAATAGAATTAACCTATTTACATGTAAACTGGTTGATGGAGTGTGTTTGGATCAGAATAATCAGGCTAATGAAGGTACCTGGGGACTCGGCTCTATCAGAAATCTGCATGCTGTCCTCTCTATCCAGTTAGCGAACGTATCAAACTCTGTAATTATTTACCGTGAAAGGACATGAAAAAGGATTAATCAAGGAAATCTGACTGATTAGATCTTCAAAGGCGGCACTGAAGAGCAAGGGCTAATAGGGAAGAGGGATGTGGTCGGTGCTTTTATCCTTGAGGTGGAAAAAGCAAAGAACAAAAACAGACAGTGCTCTCCAGGACTGCTGGCACAGTGGGCTGAAAGGGAGCCAAAAACACTGTCGGAAAACAACACAACTGGCAGTATTTGAAGTGAAACTCTGATTTGGGTTAAATGTTATTGTTTGATCAATTTCACTTTGATTTTGTGCGATAATGCCTTTATAGATAATGAGACAAATGCTTCTGACGTAGGTACTGTAGGTCTTGATGCAAGATCAACCACAAAATTGTATTAGCTGCATAATAAAAGAAGGTGTTAAATTCACCACAATACAAAAAAACATCCGTACAGTGGAGCTACAGGCTGCACCAGCCAATTAAAGTCATATCAAAACACTTAAGACATTAATTGAAAATTAACGTCTCTAAGAGAAAAAACAACTAATCTTAATATCCATTTTCTAAAAGAAATATGTGGGCAAAGACAGAGGGGACATATGTTTAATTGTGTATTTAAAGGGACAGTTCACCTCAAAATCAAAAACACATATTTTTTCTTTCACCAGTGGTGCCATTTATCAAACTAGATTGTTTTGGTGTGAGGTGGTGTTGGAGATATCGGCCGAAGAGATGTCTGTCCTCTTAGATATCACTCGGCTTGTGGTTCTCAAAGTGCCAAAAAAGATTCATTTGAAAAACTCAACAGCAATGTCTCTTTCCAGAAATCATGACTCAGTTACTCAAGATAATGCACAGATGTTGCTGACAGCAGTTTCACGTAGAAACTTTTTTTTTTGTTGTACCAAACTACATCTGCCAACTGTATCACCCTGCAGAGGGAAGCGTGCATCTACTCATAGACAAGGGGCCTATGCTTGACAGTGCATGATGTAAATATTAATGGCGTCCTCCTTGGCTGAGCTGTAATGTTAGCTAGTTCAGTGGTGCTAGGTAAGCTAGCAATTAGCTGCAAAGAGACATCACTATTTAGCTTTGCAAATATGTTTTTTTGGCGCATTGAGCACCACAAGCTGAGTGCCACCTAGTTCCAGTATATTTAAGAGAAGGCAGACATCTCTACAGCTGATATCTCCAACACTCTGCAACTCACACCAAAACAATCTACAGCAGACTGATAAATAGCACTACAGGTAAGAGGGAAAATATGTATTTTTTGATTTTGGGCGTGAACTGTCCTTTTAAAAATATTCAATAAAACATTTCTGTTTCAGATCTGACGGGCATGTTTGACAAGAGAAGTGCTGCTCTTTTCCCAGAACTTTGACTTGTGAAACCCTCGGGCCTAACAGGTAGTGGATCCTAAAAAAATGACCACGCAGGACCTTTTATCCTGGGACCTTGACCTGGGACTAGATGTAACGGAGTTCACAGGTCATGCCATTGCCTCACACAGCAGCGAGAGGTCAGTCAACATACTCTATAGGCTTCTGTTTTGACAAATTCAATGTTTTTTTCCCCCTGATGCTTGATCTGTTAGCTCTTTGGTTGTCTTAACTGATTACTTTTCTAATGCAGGACGAGGCTGTTTAGCAGACAGCGAAGTCTCTGTGGTTAAAGCTTGTATTACGGTCATCACAGCGCCCTTATCCTATGAGATTTTCATTAAGTTTGTATCTTGAATAATATCCCAGACTTTCAAAATAACAATTTGATCTTATTTTCTTTACAAAATTTTGTGACATAGGTCTACTGTATATATTTATTTAGCACTGTGACAAAGCTTCGGCAACTTCTAGTGGGGGTATCAAGATTGTTAAAGACTAACCTGCCCAACAGTATAAGCACTGCTGAAATATAAATGGTGTTCACGTTTACACATACATTTACACAGTAGTTTTGGTTAAGTAAAGGAACAAAGGAAGAATTATAAATAAAAGTACAAGTATGGGAATGAGATCATACAACAAGCTGCATGATGGAAAAAAAAACTTGTACAATAATCACCCATAGGTTTTTTGTTTTTGTTTCATATCCTTAATAAAGGTCAATAAAGTGTCATGTTCAATCATTTAATGTCGTCCTTGTTTGACCTCCTTCTGAGAACAGAAATCCCCTGCCTCAGTGTGAAAGGTGTCTTATTACTTCTGTACTATTAATTATCAGACACATACACCAACCTAGGAGAAGAGGCATGTGAAGAGAGAGTTGTAAAAATGTAACTGCATTGTTGCGGCCAACAGTAGTTTAATTAGCTGGTTGAATGAGTTGTCAAGATGGTCCGAGCAGCTCCACGTGTGGAGGGGAATGGAGACGTACGTAAACATTGATGAGCCATTTATAGATCAGAGAAATAGGAATGCAACGTCCTGCATTTCTCTGCCGGATGTAATGGTGAGCGTTCTTGTAAAAAATTTATTGCAGAGAGAGAGAATGGCTTAGAGAGAGAAGAGCGACCCTGAGGGGGAGGAATCTGTGTGTGTGTGTGTGTGTGTGTGTGTGTGTGTGTGTGTAACTGTATCCCCCTGGTGAAATGTGCTTACTGCTCCAGTTTGCTGTCCTTCCTCACTGTCCCTTAACCTAACCCCTGCGTGGCATGTTTCCAGAAGGTGTTTGTGTGTGCGTGTGTCCATATTATGCAAATGAAATAAAAGTGAAGGTGTCTGCCTAAAATTAAACCAGGATATGAGTTTACATGGGCATCTCTCTCTAAGAAGTGTCACAGCAGGACCCTGCCAAGCCTGACAGGACAGAGCCATTACTGCTTTTACTGCAAGCATTAAACACTTAGTTTTCCTAAACAGCCCATCTCATTTACACAAGAGCACTCCACGTACTGAATGCCATTAAACTGTTCATATAGCTTTGATAGCCTGCACTTAACCTCACATTTATCTACCATCTTCTGTGGGGTGAGCGGAGCAGAGCGGACTTATTCCTCACAGGCCTTTTTGCATATCAGAATTAGGCTGACATTTACTCGACATTGCGCCATGCGTCAGTCTCACCTCAGGCTTTGCCTCCTGCTCCTCCACCTAATACTCTTCTGCGTCCCTGAAACGACACTTGCAAGCACATTTATGATATCCAATCTGAATTTACACTTACTAACTGGCAGCCGCGTGGCATCGACATGCTAGCATACAGGAGCTCAGCAGTATCATGTTTGTGAATTTTGTGTGACTGTGTTGAGCTCACAGCCATCCCCATTTTAATTTCATCACCCCAGCAATTCCTGAGCTTCACTCTGGGTGTTTCGTTGGATGACAAATTGAAGTGTGTAACGTGTGACTGAGAGGCTGACAGTGTCTTGGACTTGCATGGCATCAGCGTTTTAAAGGAGGCCACCTACTGCAAAAAGTTACCTCCTGATGTTTGAAGCTTTTCACTGAGAGATGTGTATCAGCAGGCTGTTAAAACGAGTTGAGAATATATGACCAAGACTATCAGTGAATTTTCATTCACACTGTAACAAGATGAAAGCACTCCATTAAAGAGTTTCCTAAATTTACCTTAGCGTAGTATCTGTTTGTTTAGACTACATGATTCACATCTTGTAGCCTAAAAGAAATATTATTACAGCAATAACAAAGGACATGCAAAATGAAAACATGCTGCTAACTTGCTGTAAGTCCTTAGCCCGTTGCCAGGCAGCCAACTCTGCATGGGTATGTATGAAATATGTATTTTATTAACAACACTGCTAACCTGTAACTGCATCTTTTAACATTATTTTAAGATCTACATAATGAATACTGTATTTTATCTGTGTTTATGTTTATTGCTGCTCATATCTGCATGTAACACTAAGCTGTGTGTTGGTGCTAACATGCTGTTTGTTGTTGTGGTTGTTTTTGTGTTGCACTGATGTTCTGCTGTTGCTTGCTGTGCTTGTGCTCATTCTCTGTAGTTAATGTTGCCTTTGTTCTGTGATTTTTATCTTTTTATTGGTTTCAAAACATCTTACATGATGGTCAGACTGCAGCTGAAAATTAGCTGTCAAATTATACTGGCACATTTACAGAAATGTTGATTAATGTGGGTTGTCCTTATAAATGAAATGAAAGGAGTTCATAGTGTCTGTTAAGAGTGAGCAGTATGTATACTATCCTCCATCTTAGTATATGTTATTTTAAGCTTCACAAAGCAATATATTAACCACAGATCAAATGACTTTGTGTAATGTGAGAGAGGTGACTCATAGTGACAGATCATAGAAATAGAGTACAAGGGACATTCCCAATCAAATCAACCTGGCAGGATGGTCAGTGGCAGCCATTTTTTAAGTGTACCATTGCCACTGCAACCGTTGTGAGGGGCTAACTTCAGTATAAACAAACAAACTGCCTTGTGACAAATCACAAACTAAGACACTAAAAATTTTAGTGTCTTTCAGCTCATTCTTTTGATTTTACAGCCTGAAAATTCACTGTTGAGAATGACTCTTACCACTCTCATCTGTGTTGTTTTCAGCCTCAGCAGGCCGCCATTTTCAGTGAAAAAGCAATAATAAGCCAACTGCACACTACCTGCCCAGAAACCAGACAGCCAAAAGACAAAGTTAGAGACTAGCTGGTGCACATAATGGAGCATTTAGCAGCTAAAGATAGACAGATATTTCCCACAGGAGATAGTTGATACCAAAAACAGAGCTAAAATAGAGTGCCCATCCGGAGGCTTTGAAATTATGGTGTAGGGCACATCAGACCACAAATGAGACAAGAATTAGCTAGCTAGTGCAGACCGCCACCCAAGGACCTTCCGCTTTACTCTCAGCTGCTAGAACACCACTGCAGTGGGGGGAGAGAAGTCAGCAGTGCTGAAGCAACTTGAATTCAACCAGTGCAAACTCTGTGCTTCACAGCAGGCTGGTGGCTGGGTTTAAATCATGTAACTACTGACTGTGTATATAGATGGACAACATGTCCCACTATACAAAAATGAAGCCAAAACATCCCAGAGACAACCACTGCCATCTTGATGGTGATGTCATTTGGAGCCACAGTCTGCGCAGTAGCGATCTCTTTGGTATCAAGTCCTTCCCTATACACCCATCCGACCAATCGCGAGCAGTGCCATTGATTGCGCGCACACCCATTGGCACACATAGCTGTTAATCATGACATCAAACCTTCTTTTTATAGCATCAAATAACTAATTCAAACCAAACTTATCAAAAAAACAAACACTTTAAAACATGTGATTAGAACTACCCAACATAACAAAAATCATCTTTGGGAAAAATGTATTTGACCTGTACTTTTTTTTGGCCCATGTCTCACCTGCTAACATGGTGGGGGCGGGCTTTATGAATTTCCTTCGGGATCAATAAAGTATTTATATCTATCTATCTACTGCAGCCAGACACTAGGAGGCGATCAATATGTTTTGGCTTTACTTTAGGGGAGCTGTCATGTCGTCCACCTTTATTACACAGTCTACGCTTGTAATTGCAGCTACAAAAAGTTTGCTGATCCAGCGGAGAGTCAGGGTGGTCAAAAGGGCAGTTTGAGATCAGACCCCCAACATCTGGGGACTCGGTCTTGCTCAGGCTGAATTGAGTTGTTACAGGGCACTAAGTGAAGGTCCATCTCCACCAGGCCAACACTGCAAAATGTTTTTAACAGAAACAGTGCATGTGTGTTTGTTGATGTTAGCAGTATCCATGTCTTTGCTAACGCTAGCTACTGTTACACACTGTTTGCACTGTGGCAGAGCTAGGGAGAACACAAGGCACTCGGGAACGCACATCAAGTCACATCCTTTGGATTTTCAGCATGAGTCCTTTCGGCAAGGCAAGTTTATTTTTATAGCACCATTCAGACACAGGGCAATTCAAAGTGCTTCACGGGGGCATATAAATACATTAAATGTAATACTTTAAGACAACATTAAAACCGCATTCAAACATTAAAGGACAATCAAACAAGCAAACGCAAGCAAATAAATAGTTGTAGGTCAAAGAAAAGAAATGGTTAAGGTTATGTTATTGGAAAGCCACAGTGGACAATAATGTTTACGCCCTGATTTAAATGTGTTGACAGTTTTTTTGAGTTTGTTCCACAGGTGGGGAGCATAAAAACTAAAAGCTGCTCCACCTTGCTTGGTTTTAATCCTTGGAAAAACACTGTGTAAACCTGTTCCAGATGACCTGAGGGGTCTGGATGTTTTGTAGCATACAAGTAAATCAGAAATGTATTTAGGCCCGAGATCATTTAGGGCTTAACATACAACTGAAGTCGATAAGGCTGCAAGAGGCAACCAGGAGAGTTAAGGAAGGTCTGAGTATTTAAGTTACATTATAACCTGTTCACCTTTAATTGCTTGTAACTGCAGTTTTAGGACACTTTCTTGTGTGACTAAGACATATTTTTTCTATTGTTTATTCGAGTCACTTAACATATTTGAGAAAGAAACCTGTTAGGCAAAGCCATTTGTGTGAGAACCCATTTACAAATCAAACAAAAAATAAAAAATAAACAACATATCTGCCTGTAAGCCATCTGTTTAATGCGCCAATCATATTTCCCTTTGCTGTACCATGTCAACATTTTCTTCCTATCCTTCATGTCTCTCAAGTTTCAACGGCTTGCCACCCTCCTCCGCCTCAACAACACACACACACACACACACACACACACACACACACACTCCAATCCTTGTTTCGTCTGATCTGCCATCCGTCCCTGGGTCCCCCTCCTCTCTGCCCCGCCCCTCCTTTTCCTTACACTCTCTCTCCCTGCCTGTATCTCCCTCCTTCCACAGTTGTCCTCACATATTAGGTTCCCCCGTCCTAAGAGGCAGAATTAGCTTCTGGAATCTCGTGCACTTGTTTCCCTCACTCCCAGGAAAGAGGTGACAGTAGGAAGAGGGGGAAAACACAGAGAGAAAACACAGAGACGGATTAAAAGGAATGTGGAAAGAGAAAGAGACTGTGAGGAAGATGAAGAAGCTGAACATCAAGCCGCCTGCTGTTTGATGCAGCCACTCTGTGGGCATGTGACAGCCGGTGCCGAGCATTTCCCTCTCCACTCTCCAGCTGACTGACTGGTGTGAGGTCTGCGCTCATGTCGTTCTCTTTATTTATCTCTTCACAGTAACGTGAGCACACTTTATTTATTCCACTCAAAGAGGACCTTTATGTGCTTAACTTTATGCTGGCTGACACACTGACCTTTGGACTCTCTACCGGACGAAGGATCACTTCGAACCTCTTGGAGAACAGAGGCGATCAATGTGGGGCTCAGGTAAGATCATCACCGACTACTGAGCGATGCAAAAACCACCCACAACTCTGAGCATTCCTCCTTTGATCACCTTAAAATGAACTGAGAGGTGGATAAGCTGGGATCCCCTCATTATTGCAATATTCTGAGCAGACATAAAGAGCGAGTGACAGTCTTTCATGAGGCTTTGAAGGTTTCTCTCTTTGATGAAAGTTAGGGCAGTCTCTAACAAAAGTCAGCACTCACTGTCAGATGAGAGTTTGCACTTAGAACTGGCTTGACCCCCGACCTTTCACATACATCATCGGTATGAGGCAGGGAAGGAATGATGGAAGAAGGGAGGGGAAAGGAGGAAAAGAGAGCAAGTTTAGGCTTCAATAAAGAAGGCACTGTCTGTACACTTCAAGACATTCCTGACCAAACTGTCTCTTCATCAGCATCGCAGCAGGATGGAAGAGTTTGGCAGATGCAGAAGAAACGATGAGCAATGTGTGCTGAAGCGCAAGACGTTCTATAAATTGTTTATTTAAAATCATCGTCAAAGTAATCGTGTGCACCTCAGTAGGATAGGTGCTGGAGACAAAAAGTCGATAAAATTGCAGTACAAGGAACAAATTTTGCCAGTTCAAAAGGTCACTAATGACAGTAAAGGGAGCTGTGATTCCAATGGCAGGTATTTCTATTTCAAGATTCAAACGATTCCAGTGTCAGCTTAACCTGACCTTAACAGAAAAAGGACACAATTTTGTGTTTTTTGCATGTTGATTAGTTTAACTTTCTCCGATTAAAGCACACTTAACCCTAATCAGGTCATATACACCAATTGAAACGTGCCTGCCTTTCATAAAACATTAACACTCTACGTATTCAAACAGTTGTGGGGACTCCCTGAGAGGAACTGCCCACTGGGGAGCTCCTTCAAGGACTGCATACCTTCAAGGGCTATTTTTTCTGTTTGCATTCGCACCGCTGATAGGAACACTGACGTGACGTAAGCTGGCTATTGCTGCAATCTGTTGTGCTTTGCTTTGATGTGCAAAATTGCATCGTATTTCACTGTTGCTTATATGCTCCGTAAGCTTAGACTTCACTGTCGGTCCATTTCTCCATGTTTTTTTTTTGTTTGTTTTTTTCATTCTTCATTTTTCCGTTACAAGCTGTTGTTTGTATTTTGTATTGTCTGTGGTTTACACTGCTAACAGGTTTTGTTGCCAGGGCTGCACTGGCTTATGTGTTCGACCAATCACCGTTCACTTGTGTCACTCAAAATTCCTCTTGTGCTACGAGGGTACCTGCTCCGAAATAAGAGCTATAAAAGTCTAAGAACTAAAATTGTTCCTAGTTCTTGCAGTTTGGACACAATAAAAAGGAGGGTTCTTAGAAATATGAAAAAGTTTCTTTCGGTCCAAATTCCCCGACTGTTAAATCAATTCTTGTAAACATGACTTACATGGAAACAATGGGCTCATCCCTATGTTTCTAGGGTGCTATTTTCTCAACGGCTGAGTCTAGCCTTGTGTTGAGTTTTGAGCATGTGTCTCTTGATATAAACCAACACTGTAAGAGATTGGTAAGGGCTATCTTTACGGTTCAAACAGCATATGGAGATATCAATATCTAAAATAAAAAACCCACAGATTTCAGGGTGAAGGTTTCAGTAGGCTGAGTGATCTCACCATATTGACCCAGGGAAAACATACATTAAAGATCTGACCTGGGGAAGAACATTGCTGAGAACATAAAACCCTCTGAAAGGTGTTAATGTGTAATATTAAGAGGATATTGAGCTGGAGAGCATAAGAACCCAGGATCACACCCTCCCAAAACCAAAGAAAAAATCTAAATTCAAGATCGACATACTAGCTTTTCTTTGACCTTTAAACCACTCATCGTCTTCTTCAGTAGATGGAGTTGACTCCTGTGATCATGTGACATGACTGTAAACGCCTGTCTCTGGTTTAAAGCTTTAAAGTAAATGGATGAAGAGTTAAGATTTTATTTCCAAGGTCAATAATTAACTTTCACACTCGATTTCAATTTCATCTTAAACTGCACTGAATCAGTTTAAATTGTGTCATAATTTCTATTCTTGAAGACTTTCTGCTTTGAGATTACCAGCATGAAAAGTGCATGTTGTTGGTTGATATACAGATTAGTTCATACAAATTTTATGAGTCATAGTGTAGTTTGTCAGGAAAAAACAACAACAATGGATGTTTACAATAAGTGTACAGAGATGTTTTTAGTCCAGTCTGTGTGTGTGTGTGTGTGTGTGTGTGTGTGTGTGTGTGTGTGTGTGTGTGTGTTTGCATTTATGTATAGAGCAAGAGGGTCATTCCCAAGTCTCCTTTCTAGCAACACCTATTTTAACCTCTGAGGTGCAGTAAACAGCTGCTCTGCTCTGTGCGTACACTGCCCTCACTCTGCCAGGAGAGGAGAAACACACTCTGATGTCACCTTACATCCAACAGATTTATAACCAAACACAGCTGGCTGGTCTTTAAGTTACTGCGTTTGGACGTGAGCTCCAGTCTGGACTCTCTGACCACAAAGCACAAACAGCAGAACCAGTAAAACCAGTAAAAAAAGACATAACATTTAATGATATTGTTATCAGCCACCAGGGTTTGTCAAGAAGTACTTCACAACACTTGATCGTGTACTGCATTATTAAAATACAGGACTTGTGCATGCAGGATGACAAACGGCAGTATGTTAAGTGAGAAGTTGTTTTGTAAGTAGCTTTCATCTCGACTTTCATCTTTGATCTCTCCTCATCTGTTTGGCCACTTTAACCTGTAAGTGGCTGATTTAACACAATGCTTTAGGCCTTTTCACCGGTGTTGCACATGAAATGAAGACTTCATTAAACGTTGGCAGGCCTCCTCAGGACTCACCGCTAACGATCATGGCTAAAATTAGAGTTCAACAAGCCTGTCGACACATTTATAGCCTCCTGGGGCATAATGAGAGAATGATAGGATGGTTGAGGTCACACGCACATTAATCACATGCACGCACATACACACACAGGCCTACTGACTGCACTGCATGCTGCTAACAATCCTGATACAGGCCCTACTTTTTTATGCAAAAGAAAAGTATATTTTTGTGTGTGTGACAAGAGGAATGTGACTCCACCTCTGCTGGTAATGCTCTGTATTTATTGTGCTCTGTGCTTCTGCTTAACATGGTTATACTGTTCACGAGAGAGCATGCTGCTGCAGTAGGATTCATTAAATTATGTCCAAAATAGTCCTGCTACCCAGAAATAGGTCCATACTTCAAAAGCACAGAAGTAGTAGCACTAGTTTTGAGATGAATCAGAACTTTATTATTAAACCAGATTATGCTTTGAAATATCACAATGTGTGTCAAACAATGGAGCTGAGTATAAATGTTGAAATCGGTTGTTTGCTTTTTTTTATTGTCTTATGAACAAGTCATGATGCAGCAGATAACGCAGTATTTGTCAAACAGCAGCATATCATTCAAATCTGATCCTCATACAAAGAGATCTAGACCCCCAACAAAAGCCAAAGTTTATTCTTTTATAGGTTGAAAACACTTGAAAATGGCTGGTTAGTTGACCTTAATAAGCTGTTTTTGTCAAACTACTGTTACTGCAAAACCTTTAAATGATTTTTCCAGAAATATAGGCTACTTTAGATCATTATACAAATAAAAGACTCAAATAAAAAAAAAACTTGTATCAACTGATTATAAATGCCCCAACATAAAAAGAAACATGCAAACCAATTCTACTGAGTCTCATTCTGCAACAAGCTTTAGAAAGGGGAACCACACCCAGTTTCAAAATTCATACATGTCATTCCTGTGGTCAAAGACAGTCCAGAAGTATTTGTAAACATGAACAACTCTCTCCCAAATCCAAAAACTAGAGAGCTAAAACTCAAATTTGGGTTGTTACAGGGTATAGAGTCTGGAGCTGCTCCATAGACAATGAATTGAAAAAGATGTTCTAGATGACACTGAGACTTCAGACTTCCCTCTCTGATTTCTGGCTTTGAGAGAGAGTAGTTCATGTTCACAAAATTGATTAAACTTTTCCTGGCCATGGAAATAACTCATTGCAATTCTAAATTTCGGTGGTGTTCCTCTTTAAGTCATATTATGAACAGTGCTTGGGACCAAAAAAAGTATAACATATAATTCAATTAATTTAACTGCAAACAAGAACCCAGTAAATTCAAACTGTTTTAATCCCATGACTTCAGCCTATTTCACTCTGTCTCTGTTCACTATGCCCCTCCTGGAGTGTGAGCTCCGCAGCAAGATAGAATAGTTGGTGAGAGTCTGTCCGCGCGCGCACACACACACACACACACACACACACACACACACACAGTAACGCACACAATGACAGGGTGAATTCTTAGCATTGCACAGCTAAAGATAACCTAACAGTTATTAACAGTTTTAATGACGTAGTCGAGCCATGTCAGTGTCGATGTGAGTTTGCTGGGCTCGGCTCGGGGTCAATGTTAGCCGCTACTGTGGTAACTCGTGCAAACCTTGCAGACCTTGAATTTACCATGAGAAGAGGCTCCCTACCACACATAGTGCCAAAGCCATTGGAAAACTTTCAGGTGTGCAAGTGATGCCATTAGGCCCAGAAAGACCTTTTCCCATAGACTTACATTGGGAAAGAGACGTCTGTAAATCAATGAATACATTTTTGTGAGTGTCACAATCCCACGAAATGATCCATTACATTACATTTGATCCATTCCGTATAACATTTTGAAAATCGACAAAATCTTTTAATCCCTATTCAAGTTGGTGCAGTGCTAAACCAGAAGTCAGCCACTCCACTGACGGAGTCACCCCTGCACTTGCTTTATGGGCTCAGTGATTCAAAAGATCAGGTTAATTTCAGGAAGTCAAACTTTTTTGGCCTCATGCACCACTAAGCAACTTTTATAGGAATTTTAAGGGCCCCACCTCCAACACTGTATCCACTTCTGTTCATACATCTATGCTCCAGGCTCCAAACAGTCCTTCAGTGCTGCATCTAAAGGCGAGACACACCACAAAGACTTCAGACAACTGGCAGCAATAAAAGCCGACTGTTGTGTCGCCTCACGTCGCCTGTGTCTCAGCCAGAAAGTTGCACATGGACACACCGCAAAGACTACAGCGAGCAACCAAAGAGCATGTATGTTCTGTGCCTGCCTGACAGGAAATAACCCTCCACACCAGCAGATGGCAATAGTCTGTATTTGTCACTCGAAGACTGTCTTGATGCTAGCAGTAGCACATTAACAACACAATCCAATGATGAAAGAACAGAGCATATTTACCGTGCGCTAGTGAACAATAACACAAACCATCATGAAACATTTCTGCTTAAGAGCTCATTGGCTAAAAAAAATTATCTTACCTTATGTAACAAGTTTGTTTTAGTTTCACTCCCTCTTGACTTTTGCTGTTTTTTTGCTTTCACTTCCATTTCTCATTTCGTGCACTGAGCTGAACTACCATTCAGAGTGATTTAATTTGCCGTCAGTCTTGACAGTCGCCAGTTCAACATGCTGAATTGGCCAAAAAAGGCAGACAGGGGCCGACCAGGAGCAATGGTGCAGGACACACAGCACAGACTAGGGCCACAGACATTCACCAATGGCCCAACATTGCCAGATGTGCCGATTGTCAGCTAGGTGTGTCAGGATCTTAACCTGTGTAATGTACAGTGACGATTGTGACAGAAGGTTTGCTGGTTTTTCCTCATGTTGACTTTGAATTTTTGTTTTTTAAAAGGCTAATTGAAGCCTAGTTTTTCAATAAATGAATTTCAAATTTTACTTGCTTTTCGTTGATGGCCTATTAACATACCTATTCTTACGTTAGATTTTTCTGCAAGTACTCTTTAATAATTTAACGTGAGTACATGAATATACACTAAAATAATGCATGTTGGCTGCCTATTGAACCATGCTGAGAAAAACTTGACCATGATTGAACCTGATTAAAAACTCCTTGCTTAATCCAATCCAATCCAATCCAACTTTATTTGTTAAAGGGCCAGTGTGTAAAATGGGTTGAAAACCGTTGAAAACAGTGACATCAGTGGTCAAATTCTAGATTGCAGGGCTCACTCGCTCACCCCTCC
>NC_065529.1:24619134-24666771 GCF_006386435.1 Epinephelus moara
CTGCCGTACATACATGGCGGCGCAAGATGGCGACCTCTCTAAAGCAAGGCCCTTGCTATATATATATGTAAAAGCATAATTATAAGTCTACGAAAACCAAACGAATTTTATTTTATAGCGATTATACACTTAAATAAACATATTAATGGGTAGAATATTCAGATTCAAATTCAGATTTGACAATAAACCATGCCAAATATTACACACTGGCCCTTTAAGCACTTTAAAACAACCACAGTGGACCAAAGTACTGTACAGAATAAATAAGACATAATAAATAACAGGCTCACATGAGGCATAAAAATTGCATATAAAATACAAATAAAATAAAAATATAATAAATAAAAAGGCATAAAACATAACAGCCATACAATAAAAAACTATGAAATAAAATAAAATAAAATCAACATCTCACGAAGTGTCAAAGGCCAAGGAAAAGAGATGGGTTTTAAGAAGAGATTTAAAAACAGACAGAGAAGAGGCCTGTCTAATGTGCAGAGGCAGATCATTCCATCTTTTTGGAGCTGCAACAGCGAAGGCACGGTCCCCTCTGAGCTTCAGCTTAGTTTTAGGCACACTCAGGAGCAGCTGATCACCTGACCTGAGTGAGCGGGTGGGAGTATAAGGGTGTAGGAGCTCAGAGAGGTAGGGTGGGGTAAGACCATTCAAGGATTTAAAAGCAAATAAAATCATTTTTAAAGGCTTTTTATTATAACTTTGACAATGCTCCTGCTGTTACATGCATAAAGGCATGATGTTTTGCATATATTTGAATAGTAAAACCTTATTTCAGCTCATTCTTTAACTAAGTGTTCTGTACACCATCAAACTGGCAATAACATCTTTCAACCCTAACACAGCATTTTTTTGTCTCTGAAAACCAGCCGAGTGTTTAAATAAACAACTTAAAGCCCTACAATACATCTCCCAAGAGACACACATATGCAGGATGGTGTGTCACCTGAGTCCAATGGTCCAGTTTCAGTTTCCCATGGTGACATCCATTAAAGTCATGCTGTGTCTGCCCCTTCACCCCCAGACAGCCACATTAGCACCTGGCCCATTGGCCACAACAATACAGCTACCTGCATTATTCAGCCTGACTCTACTAATGAGGAAACCTTATCTCTCTCTCACACTCACACACACTGTCCTGTGTTCACACAAGCTTAAACACACACACACACACACACACACACACAGGCTGACACGCAGCATTATCTGATTCACTGTGTGGATTATATTTGTTATAAATTATGTAGAAATGGATCTCTTCATGTTGCCTAAAGCTGGAGGTCATGCTGCCTGAACTTGTTGGAAATAGTTTGATGATGTCTTAAATATACATCAGCTTTGAATACACTGAGCGAAGAACAAACTCAGTAAGCTTAGTTTTTGAGCTTGTTCAGCACTCTGCGCCTGTCAAACAGCTGTCTCCATGCTCCTTCATCCTCCTGCTCCATCACATTTCCTCACCTTACGCTTTCATCGTCAGTCAGTCTGCGTTAACCTCAATCTCTCCTCCCCTCCCTCCAATGCTTCATTGAGTCTCTGGAGCTGTCAGTCTCCGTCACACCTCTGTGTCTGCTTTTCTTTCTGCTCTGCTTTAACAGTTGTCTGAAAGCCAACTACAGTGTGAAATCATTCAGCATTTTCAAGATGTAAAACCCCAAAACCCTAACAAACAGATATGAAGGGAGACCAGAGCAGATATCTAGCCTCATATAGGGGGAGGAAGATGTGAGGGCGGATGTGCTTTAGATGCGGTCTGTGTGAGGCATGAGGCAGAGTATAGACTGAGACGAGGAGCGACATGAGAGAGGAAAAAAATCGTCAATAGTAAATAGAGGAAAAAGGGTGACAGAGGGAGAGGGAGAGCAGAATCGACAGCAGCATTATCACTCTGCCTCCTCATTCAAACACCCCAAGAAAATGCTCAGCACCGACTGCTCTCATTGGCTGAGCCTCCGGCCAATCACGGCTCAGGAATGCAAGGTGCCTTTAGGTTATACCCAACCCCAAAATATGAGAGAGAGAGAGGCACGCTGTGGTGCAGAGGTTCCTCCAGTGAGGCAGGGCTCCATCTCAGCTCTACTCTCTTGTGTTGCTCCTGCTGGAGTGAATATATAACTGTGAATAAATTACAGGCTTCCTTGCAGTAGATTGAGTGCATGTTGTGTTGCAGTCGGGGCTGCTGCTGCTGCTGTGCTCCTCCTCTGGCAACAGCTGGCAGAGCAAGAGACGCGTGTCGAGATCTGAAGGAGAAGCATCTCATGTGGACGAGGGGAGCAGACGAAACACAGCGTAGGGATGCAAAGTGAAGGTTGTGATGTTGGGATGTCTTTTTTTGTCTCGCGTTGAGTTTTGAGAGCCAGAGAGGGGGACGCTCAAGGTTTGAATCACATCAGTAGTTGATCGAGGGAGAGCGGACTCGAGCGAGAAGATAACGTGGGAGAGAGAAGTTGACAGTGGACGTGTACAGGATGATCTTGGGTAAGATGATATCAGAAAGCTTTTCTCTTTTTGCTCTTATTGACCTGATTGATTTTTCTTTTAAGTTACATTCTTCCTCTGCCAAGGTGACCGCTCATCTCTGGCACAAACTTTTGGCTGCCGATGCCAACTTAGACACGTCTTAAATGATGTGTTGACTTTTTCATGTAGTCATGACTAGAAAAAGACCAGTGCGTGATGGAAGGGTTGCCCTCTTTGGAAAATCTGTAGGATGGTGTGAGCAAGGCTCCTTGGTGCTCCTGTTCTTGTGACGTTCCTAATAGCACTTCATTCTCACTCATATTTCAGTACATGAAGCCTGCAGTCATCACATTCTTCATTGGTGCATATAGACATGACTGTCTCTAGATTTCGTGTCCTATTTATTTACATAACAGCATTAAAAGAAATACAAAAAAGACAGAAGAGGTCAAAAGACCACGTTTATGCAGTAAATTAGCTTTAATAGGCCGACCTACAGATTATATTTTATAAATTCATTTTTTTTCTAAATTCATTAGGTTTAAACTACATCTTTTAAAAAGCATTCACTGTAGATGTTAATCACCATAGGCGTAGATTTTGGGGGATGCAGGGGACATACCTCCCCCTAAATATTTAGAATATGTACACCTTTATGTGACCTTTTTTTTTTTTTTTTTTTTAATTGTATTTTCATTGTATTATTGTCTGTGTTTTTGCTTTTATTGTGAAGCACTTTGTGATTTTATGTGTGTGAAAGGTGCTATATAAATAAACTTTACTTACTTACTTACTTACTTACTTACCCCTTAAATAAAAAATAAAAAAAACAGAGGACTTTTGTTTTGATAAAATGAATGAGATTCACGCCATAAATTGCACAAATTGGTACAGAAATATTCACCAGAATGCCAGAAATTAGTGTTTGATGCTCAAAACTTTCCAGCTGAGGACCACCATAACCCCCAAAATTATAGTATTTATAGTCGCTGTCTCATCAGAAATAAATCAGCTTTTTATTTGTAGATTACTAAATTCTGATCTGTTTCTCCCAAACCCTCCCTGAGGAGAAATAAGGAACAAAATAATAAATCAGCAGGAGTTCTTTTGCTGTGCTCATAGGCTTCTAAGAAGTTTCTCAACACTGAGAACAGATAAAATGCACAGAGTTGAGACTTAAATTTTAAATCACTCAGACACATTTCTGAAATTCTGCAGGGTCATTTATAAGCCAATCAAATTTTACTGTTATCTAAAGAGCGGATTATTTCCAATAAATAAAGATTACTGCATTGAGAGAGGAAAAAGAGCATTTTACAATCATAAATTACAATCTGAGTGAGACAAGAGAGCTATTTCTCAGGAGCTGAATTGATGAAGTATGAGAAAATAGTCAAAATCTCATCTTTGTGTTATACTGAGCTCAGTTATGTCGAGGAGAAATAGGCTGAACAAAGAAGAAATCTTATTTTTAGTTATCCTTTCCTCTGGGATTACATATGTGTCCCCCCCAATGTTGAAATGAAACCTACGCTCACTGCAGATTATTATAGAAGTAGCTGCTCAGTGTGTATAGTTGTATTTAATAAAATACACAAAGGGACATTATTTCAGCCTAATAACATGCACATCCTGTACTGGGTTTTTAGTGAAAGACTCACATGCAGATTCTTTAGATGAATTCATTTTTGATCAATGTGACGCAGATAGACCTTCACATTTTCAGCTTAACCGTGTTTCCTCGTCAGTTTATCAATATTAATGCTTTCTTCCAGTCTTTAATTTGAATAACAACCGTGACCTTGTTCCATGTGCGCGTGTGTTAACTAAATATTTGACTACTTTATTTTTGTTTGCTTGCTCTTACCCCTGCTCAAGTCTTCCTGTGATCTGAGCGTGAGTTTGAGCCTGTGGTAATCCCTCCCCGGAGCTGAAGCTTTAACTCTGTATGCATTCAACACTAAACACACTGACACAAGATCACAACAACATGGGGCGACGGGGTTTAATATACTGTATGAGTTTCCCTTTACTGAGATAGAGATGTAAGTCCAGAGACCAAAAATAGTATCCATGAAAGGTGATGACAGTGACAGTGTTGACAGAAAAAGATGGAGGGATAAACACGGAGGAAGAAGTCTACTCTCCGTCTGTTCGTCATCAAAAAAAATCTCTCCATCCACCACCACCGCCATCTAAATACTGTATTTGGTTAATGAAAGGCAAAATTCAAACACGTCGACACAATCAGCAGTAGAGTATGAAAGAAATGTGCTAAAGTAGGCTCATCTCCCTCGGTGCAGAGCAGTGTGGAACGCAGTTTAGTAACTTAGTGATTTTTGTGATGAATATTTTAGACCTAGAGGTTTGAGGTCTTTATTTATTTAAAAATGGGCCAAGGCTTCTTCCAGTCTGACGCAAAGACCTCACTCAGCACTATATGAAAAAACGTCGGAGGCTTGCATCACTGTTCACTCAACCAGTATGAAGTAATCCATAGACGCAAAATCCCCCCACTCATCAAAGTCCTCCAAGAGAATCACAGGTGCATTTTGCCCCGGATAAATAGCATGACCTTTGAATTGAGGCAATGCAGCAAGGGATGAAAAGTATTGACATTTGAAACTGAGAAATGTGCCTGTCGCTCTGTGTGTTTGACAAACTGACACATACAGTATTTCATTCACCTATGAGGCCGGAAACTAACGCACAGAACAAAACCAGTACTGGTAAGTGGAGAAAGGAAAGTCAAATAACTCTGGAGGTATAGTTACAGTAGGTAGACCATATACAGTCTGTCCTCACATGAAAAAGCATTTCTCCTTTATTGTAATGCCTACAGCAAGGATACGCACTACAGGAGGCATCACCAAGCTCTGATCACATGGTCTGGAATTGGCATTTCTTGAACTTGATGTCCTTTATTGACTTCCCGATAATGCTGTAATGCATTTCATGATGTTTTTATGATGCTTATGTTTTATGTTATGTGCTGCCGTTGGTATTTTTTTGGTATTCTGTTATGTTCAGTAGTGCAAAGAATATTCCTCTTGGCGCAATAAAGGTTTTATTCGACCTTGTCAACTGTTATCAACAGATAAAATGACAAGAACCTCAAGTGACTATGTGACTGATAAAAGTAAAGAAAAAAGAAGCATTACTTTTGTATGCAACTAAAACCTCTTATGGAGGAGCTGGGGCTGAATGGATCAGTGCACTGGGCTTTGAAGCCAGTTTTTGTAGGGTTCAAACAATGGAATTATGTCCATGACGTGATGCAACTTGGCTAAAAAAGACTTTTCCCCATAGATGTACAAAGCAAAAGAGATGTCTGTTAATCTGTGGGGACATTTTTTTGAGCATCACAATCTGCAAAATGTTTTACTATGAGAATTTGATCCATTCTGTCCAATACATTTAGAAAGTCTAGATAAGCTGCACAATTTAATCAATTAAGCCCATTCAGGTTAGCAGGGCACTAAACCAGAAGCAGCCGTCTCAACTAACTGGCGAAAGTCTCCAGTGCACCTGCACAGTACGGAAACAGTGCTGATCATCCCGGTAACTTTATATGTGGCAGTTGATACTGTTTGCCTTTATGCGCCACTGAGCAGCTTTTATAGGAATGAACAGAACTCCACCTCCAACGCTGTATCCAGTTGTCTTTATACATCCATGGAATGGATGGGCAAACATTCACAACATGTTAGACATGGGAGATGTTTTCCATTACTATCAACAGTCAACAACAGCCGTGATTGCGATCCTTTCCTAACTTTAACCAAGTACTTTATCTTTTACGGTGACCACAATTTTTTTCTGACCTTACGCTGAGATCAGACTACATGATATGAGTTCAATAATGATCCGATTCAACAGACGTGGGTCATGAGGAACAAAAATTAGTCTTGAGCAGTAAGACACTTGCTTGGTGTTTCCTGTATAGGTTGTTTGTCAAATTGGAAAACAACCAGTGAAGCATCTATTTATGATTGTTGTAATTTTATTATGTTGGTCGATTCTGTACACCTGACATCTATTGCATCAGTCCATCCAGGGAGAGGGATTCCTTTTCTGTTGGTCTTCCTAAGGGTTCTTCCACCTTTTCCCAGTTCAGTGGTTTAGGGGGGAGTTTTTGTTAATCTGCTATGAGGGTCTAAAGGACAGAGGGTGTCTACAAAGTCTACAAAGACTGCAAAGCTCCCTGAGGCAAATTGTGATTTGTGATATTGGGCTGAAATTGACTTGAAATTGTGTCAAAGAATTTGTTTTCTCTCACTTAGTTTGGTAATTTCCAAGAAGTGTCCTCTGAGCTATGAGAGCACAAAATGCTCCTTTGTGCCCATCTGTAAACATGTTAAGATTTGGATTTTACTGAGTGCTATCGGGTGAATACAGGAAATCAATTGCCACTCATTTAAAATTGCCTACGGTTAGTACGTCCTGCAAGTTGTGAA
The DNA here is from genome assembly GCF_006386435.1 of Epinephelus moara. NCBI lineage: Eukaryota > Metazoa > Chordata > Actinopteri > Perciformes > Serranidae > Epinephelus > Epinephelus moara. The sequence continues at coordinate 24,626,067 of NC_065529.1, forward strand.
AGAAAGCGAGCTACGATTGATCGGGTACATGCAGGATACAACATGTAGTTTACTGTTACTCTCTGCCAACTCACAGCATCACTTGAGTCTTTGAACAGAAAATTCCGCACACTGCTCTTGCTCAGCTTTACAATTTATTAGTAACACTAATGTTTTGGCCCTACTCTTGACGAAGGCCCAATAGGACCCAAACGTGTCTTTAGTGTTACTAAAACAATAAACTGTGAAGCTGAGCAAGAGCAGTGTGCGGGATTTTCTGCTCAAAGACTCAAGTGATACTTTCCAATGCACCTGCATCAGAGACAGTTGGATGTGTGAATATGTTTCCTCAAACTAAGTCACAGCATCATGAGAGTTATTACTGTTCATCCTGTTTGGGACGTGAAAGTTGATACAATCATTTTAGGCATTTCATTTGTTGAGAAATTTTCCTCAAAGCCAAAAAGGTCAGACTCATGGTGACACTATAACAAAAAGTCCTATCACCACAAACAGCGATAGATTTTGAGATATATATATGTGATACGGGTTTATTCCTGTGTTTCTTTGCTAACCAGTAGTTGTTGAGGTATTTTATGTTAAAACGAAAATCTCAAAATGCTTATCTTGCTGAATAAAATGTTAGGGCATCACCAAATCTGGGGACAATGAATGTCTGTACTAGTCTCGCTCACCAGACCTTTCTCAAGAAAAGAAAGGTCTGGCTGCGCCGACTCTCACTTTAAGATTGGAGAAAAAAATATGCCCCGGCTGCTTGTATTTCTTTCAACCAATCACAATCGTTCTGGGCAGTGCCACAACAATGGTGCGCTTGCAAAAATATTGCCGGGGGGAAACAGGTTTTGGTGTAACACGCCCACAAAAATATCACCTACTTGAAAACTGCTACACAACCGGAGGTGGTAGGGCGGGACTTCAGCAGGTGGCTCGCTCCGCCCAATGAGAGGCTGATCTATGCAGCGAACTTCCTCCCACTCACACTAGTCTGTACAAAATTTTATGACAATCCATCCAAGAGTTTTTGAGATATTTCAGTCTGAACCAAAGTGGACCCTTGACTAAACATATTATGTATTCTGATCCCAGCCAAATAGGTTTTGTGCCTGAACCTAATCAAACGTTAGCCATACCATTTGAACATCAGCAAACAATCACAGGAATCACTGTTATAACAGTCCCACAGTTCTGTATTTAATGATTTTGGAGAGGAAACTATCTTGTCCTGCTGAAATGGTAGTCAGATCAGGAAATGCTCATATATGTTGTTTTGAAAGGCAGCACAAAGACATATTTGTCATTTCGTTTGGAGGACTTGTTGACCATAATTATAAAAGTAGGAAAACCTTGAAACCTGCTGCACGAAACATTTATGTCTGTAATTTACTGGTTCCAGGGATTCCAAAAATGGCAAGAGGGCACAAAGGCTGAGCATAAAATCTCTTTGTTGTTTATTGTCCTGAAGGTATGCAGACCACAGCTGAGCCACCAGCCTGACTCTTATCCTGCATACCCCAAGACCAAGCTATAGCATAAAACCACACTCTGGCCTTCAGACTCCAATCAGCTCCCAAAATGTAGCCTGTAATTTCTGCTTCTGTGTGTCAAAACAATATGCTATATGTGGATCAGCTGCATACATCCTCTTTTTGTTCTATTTTGATTTTTCTGTCTATTGAAGATCGAGTATTTGTTGCCTTTGTGTGCGCGCTATTGTTTGAAATCTTGCGGACATGCACCTGGCTCCTGTACGTCTGATGCCATTGTTATGTATGTGTGTTCAGCCTTATGAAAATGTGCCTTTGAGTGTTTGGTTGTGTACTTTACATGCTCAGGTTTCTGTAGGTCTATAACTGCAGTGGTGTGTTCTGCCAGCTCCCAGCAGGTGTGTAAATGGTTTGACACACAGAATAATGATGTGGGGCCGGGCTGCGGGTCATGTTGACATGGTGGATCTCTTAATAGTCCTTACATGGTTTCATGCGGTAGCGCTCTGTTTGCTTCAAACTGTGTTACATCATGACCGCAGTGTAATGAAAGAGAAAGTTGGCAGACAGGTTCAGGTTGTTCCGATGCTTCCCTAAAGAGCTGAAGCCTGAGAGGAGCTACAGATGAATACTCACGAGCCTCTTTATGATACAAAGTTCTCCAGGGTCCAGCGTGTTAACATTCACACAACTGCCCAGAACTCAAAGGCACAGATGGATTATATCAATATGTCTCATAAATATAAGGTCAAAATCTATACTTTACTGTCTATGATCATTTCTGTAGCTTAAAGAGGACCCACTGTGCTCATCCTCAGGTTCATACTTGTATTTTGTGTCTCCACTAGAACATCTTTACATGCTTTAATGTTCTCATACTGTCTGGCTTCAACACCTGTGTTCACCCTCTGCCCAAGATGCTAAATTGTATTGCCTCTCTCTTTAAGCTCATGCTATCCAATAAAAACTTATATACAACTGGACATGTTTAAGCAGGAATATGATCCGAAATTAACAACATCGGCAACCAAGATAACATGTTTGACGTTAGCATTTTGCTAAAGAATATAATGTAAAATAATATATAACGTAAGCCACTTGCAGTATTGTGCCTGTGGCAGATGACCATATGAAGAAATCTGTCATAAGATGATAGAAAAAAATGTTGGAAAGTAGAAAAAAATGTTGGAAACGGAATATTCACATCAGTCTGAAGCCTGAGGCTTTTGCTCAAAGGAATTACTTTTAAAATGTTTACCTCATTACCTGAAACTCTGGCCACATTTAATATGAACATCCAACATTGTAACATTAAATATATGACAGAAAATAAGAAAAAGCGTGATAGATCTCCTTTAAAGGGAAATTCCAGTCAACCTTGGTGATGACCCTCATATTTTTAGCTGATCATCTTTTACTAACCACATTTGCTCTAGATATTTAGGAAACAATGACACCAGCAAGAGTGATGCGAATTGAGGCAAGGTGGGCCAGCCTCTTAAAGCTTTCCAAAAAGCTTCACTAACAAAAACCCTCGACAGAACCAAGGCTAAATTAAGATGTGGCAGGATTACATACAAAGCTAATGGAAAGAAGCAAGTGGTCGTAAAAATGTAAAGTTTCTCTGAACTGCACGAACTGAGGTAATGATGAATATGCATGAGTTAAAAATTGTTCAACCAGACCTCCACATTGCAAGACACAGAAATAGAATGGATAGAAATCACACTGAACAGTTTGTCGCGGTTAACAGAATAGTTTAACAGAAAATGCTGATTGTGGTTAGTTGTTATGGTGATAACACATCAGTTGGGCTGTAAAGTGTGTCACATTCACTAGTTTAAGAACTCAATTTTGGCCTAGTATTTCCTTATTATATAGAAAAATGCAGCCGTCCGACAATCCAAGTTTCTGTCTTTTACCAAACTAAGACAACGTTAGCTTTATTGCCTTGTCAATGCATCGTAAAACACACCTCATTAAAATGCGACAGAAGCAAAATAAAACCGTCTTGGTTAATGTTTCAACAATCACCTGCTCTGGTTTGGTCCAAGTAAACCCTCAGTTCATTGAGTTATATGTGAATCTACACGTTGTTAATCTCTCATCTTGTCAGCTGTCCGCTGAGCAGTGGCTCACTTGTTCTTCAGTGGCAACTGCAATAAAGTTACATCATGTTTCAACAAACATAGAATCAATAGTAATAAAAGAAACTAAAATAATGGTAATATTTTAAAAGTAACAGATTGCTTATTTGTGACTTACTGCAAATGGGTGTGTTCATACAGAAGTCTATAAAGAAGTTGTGCCCCAATGGTTGCAATGGCAACTGTACACAAAAATGTACATCCTGCTATGTTGATCTAAATGGGAATGCCCTTACTATCCATTCTTTTTCTATGGACCATGACCTCGAGAATGACAAAACTTTTTCTGATCTGACACCCCTTACTATATTCTATGTTAGGGTGAGGGGATCTTTATTGTCATGGTTACGATAATAAACACAAGATCGCTGTCATGCTTTAAAGAAAAAAGAAATCTGACAGTTGGAAAAGAGAAACAAACAGTGCCCTCCCATGTTAAAGTCCAATGTTTTGTTGAACCATCCATCCACCTTAACCTCCTTCATACAGAGCCTTGTCGCTCTGTAACCTTACTTATGCTTTATGTAAATAACGTAAGGTAAAAAAAAAAAAAACGTTTTAATTTGTAAAGAAACATTTCCAATCTAGCTCATTAAATCCATGTGTCGACAGTGTGTTTAATTAATGTACTCAAAATGATTTACGTTTTAAAAGCAATAGATCCAAACTGCCACCTTGCTTACTGCAATACACCTTCTCAAGAAATAGCGTGGCTAATATATTGTTTTGCAGTTGTAGTTGAGGTGTTTCTTCATTTGATACCTACTGAACTCATGGGATAAGTTTTTGGAAATATTTGTAGAAAATCAACTTGTCTCATATGATGCGAATTCAGAATAATTCATATGGTAAAAATGCAGCTCTCTGACTGACAGCCAAACAAACAATGCTGCAAACACACATCAGAAATGAACCATATTTGACCCGTATTCCCAACTCCACGTCTCAGGATTTGTGTTTATGCTTAAAACGAGACCTGACATGCAGACAACCTACGGGGAGGGCAACAAAATAACCCAAATTTGTTCATGCGTGTATGGCATTTTTCATGTGACAGCCAAAGGTTAACCCTTCCAAGCAGCTGTATGATAATGGCCCGCTTTCACCACTGTGAGAACGTTACCATGTGATTTTTAACACATGGACAGTATGTAGTTCAGCTGTGTGGAGTATTATTGCTTTCTACAGTTAACAGATGGCGTTTTTTTTTTTTTTTCTGTACATTAACCTGCAGGTTAACATGGCTCTTTACCTCCTCTGGTCACCTTGGACTCACCTCAAAACATGCGGCTCCCTCCCCCTCCTCTATGCTTTCCTTCTCTTTCCACCTCATCTCCCCCCCTCGTCCAGACCTCTTTTCCTCGCTCAATCGACTCGATCCACTCAGCCCCACTGCCATCATTTCCATCCAAGCTCCTCTTTGCCCGTCATCTCCACTTCCACGCCAATCAGGGGAATTTTTGCCTCGTTGTGATGTTTTATAATCCGACGTTACGGAAAGACAGACAGAATTTTTCATGAGAAACTGTTAGTCGGGAAAAGTCCAAACACAGCAATGTACTACCATCATTACATAATGATTTTAATTTTAATGAGAACAGTGCAAAATCTGTGGGGGGAAACAAAAGTCTTCATTAATTGCAAATACTGCATGAAATCAGCGAGTGGAGCTGCAGAAGGACTGGCTGATCTCAAGAGCACTGCATAAAAACAGACACGCGCACACACACACACACACACACACACACATTTCCAGTGAAAGAGGACTTCTGAGAGTTCTCTGGGAGGTGGCATTTAAGCCTGGCCGCTGGGGCGCAGAGCATCTATCATTAAAACAAAGTGCAGACTGAAATCAACTGTGTTCTCCTTCACCAGCACTCAGCTCTCCTCTTCAGTGTGTCCTCTCTTCTCACTGTCCAGATCTCACACAGACAAACACAACATTAATCAGCGTTGAGCCTATAAGTTACTCCTTTTAGAGCATCATTCATTCAGACTACAAAGGTTTGTGCGTGTGTGTGTGCGTGTGTGTGTGTGTGTGTGTGTGTGTTGTCGCCTGTCCCCGGCTTAGGTTGAAATAGCTGCCTTTGACTTGAGGGTAAGCTGAGCTGCAGTAAATTGGATTTCATGCTCAGTCCTTCACAGCAGCAGTATGCGACACTAAGACAGAGCCATCTTCCCCCTGCAATCACGACAAAGTTAGCACTCGGTTTCTTTAAAGGTTAGACCCTCAAACACAGTTGCATTACATTTGCACCACATGGGAGAGAGCTGATGTAACAAACCACTTCAAGTGTTTATTTTGCTGTTAATAATGTCACCTGATGCCAAAATGTGGCAGCGCAGCATTCCTGCCACAAAACAACAAACAGTGTCACAAATCGTTTGAGCAGATGACGATCGTCAACATACTAATGGTGTCATCTGCCACCAAACTAGGATCAGCTCTTTTTGTCACATGCTTTGTGCACAAAACCTGGGGCAAAGACAAACAAGATCATAGTGGATCCAGGGGTTTTCGGGTTAACAGACCCGCTGCCACCACAGAGTTGTCTCTGCTGCAGTGACAGCGATGGGGTTTTGTCAGGGGAGGCTGGCTAATCTGCCACAGAAGAGTCCTCTGTGCACAGCAGCCCATTTAGATGCAGATGTGAGGCGGCTGGCATCGTGTGCCAAGTCGGTCCTCTTGAGTGTGGAGCTGGAACTAAAGGTGGCTGCATTTCTTTTTTTATTTTCTCTTTTTTCGGCGGGACCCTGCAGTGCTCCTGCCTCTCCTCAGACTTCATTCTGTTAGACAGCATGTCACCCAGTCTCCTGTCCCATCATGGAGCACAAAGATGGAGGCAGGCGGGGAATACAGAGAGGCTCCAGCAACGTCACTGACATTGACATTACCTCTGTGATCATTAAACCTAAATTGGCTAAATGAATTGCCAATTTGAGAGGCCTTAGTCACAGCATATTGGTGTGTGCACGCCTGTGTGTGCACACGTTGGGGTTTGTGAAATCTACTGTGACGATAAGATTCTGTCTCTGGTTGTTTTTCTTTATTCCCCCCATCTCTGCATCTCTTCATTTCTGTCCAACTACCTCTCTCTCACAATCTATACAAAAATTCAATAAGCTATTACACAGGCATTGATCTTTTTCTCACCCAAACATTTGCATTAGAAAAAAAAAAGTCAGTAAGATGAGGGGCGCGGTGAGGCAGTGCTGTCTGTTCATTTTAGTCGGGAGAAGGACCAATAGATGGTGAGGCCTGGATTTATAGAGTTTGGCAGCACTTTAACACTTTAACACTCCTCAGAATGTGTCCAATCAATGCACACCCTCCCCGCGTGGCCGCTGTTGAAGAGTCGTGGCGTTCACTTATCTGATGTCATTGTAAATCACTCAGGAGGAGGGTAGGTCAGGGGATGCTGCTGCTACACTCACACCGCATCGAGCTGAAAACACTGTGTGCCAACGTTAAATACATCACTCTATTGTGAGCGTCTGCACAGCAAATGCAGATTGATAAGTAACAGCAGACATGCTTTGACCTTTAAATTGTAATGTGGCGTAAAATGAGCTGCGGATTTACCAGAAGCGTGTCAGGAATACACTTCACTAACCAAAGAAGGAAGCACAATGATGATACCTCTGAGCCAATCCATACAGCTGAAACATTATTACCCCACTATATGCTTTGTTAACCACATGTTTAATTATCTCCAAGACATTTTCTTCTCCGTTTTTATAGATTTGGACACAGTAGCTCGATCCAAGAAAGGATGTCATAGCTAACCTTGAATTCAAGGATTGCTAAAGGATAGGTCTAATGATATTCTGTATTTTCCTTCAATGAATTGATACTATTATTAAGTATCCTATAAATCTTATTCCCCTGAGCCATAAAGCTCTATTGTTCTTCAAAAACTACTGAATACACATCATGAGCCACATTGTTGCACTGACAGACATTTTCCTCTACTACCATGAACATGGGCACTGCGATGTTCATTTCAACATGATCTCATCTCTACTCATCATATTTTTGTGTTTGGGCAGAAACCCTGGGTATTACTAAAATGATGCTGGAGGCTGCGTTTTGAGTTGTATCCTCATACAGAAGAGGTCGGCAGTAAGAAGGGGTTGGCAGTGAGGCTGGTGCTTCTCATATGATCATTCTTCAGACTTTGTTGTGTTCATGAGTTTTAAGTTGAAATGTGGAAACATTAACTACGCTACAAAGAAGATGTGCTGTACTTCGTTGTTCAGAGGATTTAAACAACACATTGAGAAGAACACAGATCAGGTGCTCATTATTCAGATTATTCAGACAGCACAAGGCTACAGAGGTAACTGAGACACCTGCTACTTGCCCCTTAAAGAACAACAGATCACTGGTCACTGATATTCCTGTGACATCATATTGAGCTTACACAGCTGACCTACATACAAGAGGGAAGCTAAACCAATGCATTAAAATGAATATGTTATCTTTATTTATGTAAACTTATACATGATGATTGGTAATGCAGTATGTTTTTGCGTATAATCACTGTTGTTGTGTTTTTGTTAACTTCTACATAGGGAGTTGGTCCCCATCTACAGAGACCGCCATGTTACGCCACCATGTTTCTACAGTAGCCCGAACGGACAAACCATCATGTTTTCATGTTGGCCACTGTAGTGAGCAGCCCCTCTGCGATGATCGCTTTGGAAAAACACAGATTCTTTTTTAACTTTAAACTATTTTATTTAGTGTTTTTAGCAGTTTAAATCACTAGGTCCTCCTGGACAAATGAAACGCTTGAAATCTAACCAGAAGTTTCAGCTGGCTGCAATCTACAATCCTCACCACTAGATGCCACTAAATCCCCCTAAATCTTACACACTGATCCTTTTGAATTATTTATATTGTAGCCATTTTTAAAGATTTACATCATAGGCTTGGGGCAAAGATGGACTAACATTTTAGTTTAGGGTCTTTTCATGGGATTTGATGTCTTCAAAGATATAATATCACAAACTCTACCCTTTAATATTTACATTTTTAAACACAGGAATTAAAATAAGTCTAACTTTCTGTGATAATTTAAGAAGAGTCCCAGACTTATTTTTATCCTGCTTATTGCTGACCCTCATTCCTTCATGATATCTGGTGGTGAGCGTTCCCTCATTCCTGCATGTTCGTATGTTGGTGTGAACGAAGGTGTGTTATTACCGCTGGTTTTTCACTCAGCACAAACCTTGCTGTGGTTGGTGCAGAGAGGTGATAATGGCCGCCATGTGATCTGTGGGATTCATGGCATGTCTGAAGGACATTTAAACCATGACCTCCACCACATTTATATCTTATTTCCCTTCCTACCTTCTGGACTCCCTGCTTCTCATGCAGCACATGCGAAAGCAGCCACACACACATATGACAATAGCTACAGCTGAGCTTCAGCTGCCACCGCTTCCAAAAGACTGAAACCGTCAGAAGAGGAATGCCAGAAGGAGAGAGTTTCCCCTCCATCTATTTCTGATCCTGACAGCACATTCTTTACGTCTCCCCTGCTGTCAGTGAAAGGAGCCTCCTCTGCTGTTACCAAAATAGCCTTTTCTTCCCCTCGTTTTGACAAGTGACCAGTTTTTCTTTTCAAATGTAACAAAATTGTTAAGTAGTCATCACAAAGCGGTGGCAATAAAGGATGATGATTGCGTATAATCTCAGGAGAAAAGATTATACGAATTCTCTCTGTATAGCCAGATTGGGCCTGAAGCACCCTGCTGTTTTTTTTCTTTACGCTAAACAGAAGAAGTACGGGAAGCAGAAGTGGAGAAGAGAGAGCAAAACAGAAAGAGGATGAGGAGAAGGAACAAAACAGCTAGAAGAACTGGTGGTGGAGTGAGGAGAAGTACAGATGGGGGATACAGCGGCAGGCAGACAGAATAAGGGACCATGAAATGGGGATAGAAAACTGTGCTTGGTGAGAGAGAGACAGAGGGAGAAATGGAGAAAAGGCAGATATCTGCAGCACCCCAGCTGCGAGGCTTAAGGAGCTTAGCTCTCCTGCCCATCACAGAAGACTCCTCAAGTGCAGGCATTCACCGCTGCTGAGCTACTACTGAAAGAAAAGTGAGCAAGAGAGGCAGAAAGAGGAGAGGTGTGGGTGGGTAGTGGGCCTAAAAATGGGAAGATGACGCAGAAGATGAAGGTTCAGATCGAGAAAAGGGGGAGGATTAGAATACTTTAAACAGTGTTTCAGTTAAAACTGGTTTTACAGCAGGTACTTGCTCTGATGTAATGCTCAGCTTCAAAGAAACAGATTGACATTTTGGGAAATACTAATTTCTTCCCAAGAGTTAAATGAGAAATGCAATACCAGTCTCATCTCCGTACGGTGATTATAAAGCTATAGCCAGCAGCTGGTTGACTTATCTTAGCACAAAGACTATAAACAGCTAGCCTGGCTCTGTCTTCAGGTGCTGCGGGAAGTCACTGCTCATGGCCAATTTTTATTGGCTGCACAAAACACCATGTAAAACTGCAACATATCGTATTTACACTCCAGTTTGCATGGAATAAACAAACAAGATATAATGTGTTAATTAGTGACCTTTCGAGGTGTCGGTAGGCAGATTTTGTTTCTGCTGAACAGAGCCAGGCCAGAGCCATCTGTTTTCCCATTTCCACCATGAGAGCTGTATCTGACACTCGAAAAGAGTGTGAGTGTGTGTGCTCTATCTGGCTCTTGGCACATGAAAAACATGAAATGCTTAAATGCCAATCTACCATGTGGACTATTAACTTAATCATTTCTTTTTTTTCATTATTTTAGTATGACTTTTGTTTTGCTTTTTTTAAGCGCAAACATACTGTTATACAGCTCCTTTGCCTGTCTGTGCATATGTCTGTTTTTACTTGCCCAAAATCAAACTGCCTTAGTGGAATAATAAAGTAGAAAATAATTAAAAAGAACAAGAGCTCTTTCTTTTAAAAGAATACTTAATTTAAGGTGTGTAGGATTTAGGGGAATCTGTTAGCAGAAATATATTTATACTATGCTTTCCTGAGTTTATAGTCACCTGAAACTCAGAATCGTTGCATTTTTGTTACCTCTGAATGAGCCGTTTATTCCTACATACTGTGGGTTCTCCTCCACAGAGTCCATCACGTTATTCTACAGGAGCCCACAATGGACAAACACTGGCACTAGATAGGCCCATTTGCTTTTCTGCATCAGCCACTGCAGTTTTCCTACACAGTTAGCACAAGTGAGAACTAGCTGTCGTCATCTTCACTAACAAACCTTGTGAAATTATTTCAGTTTGTGATTCTCCACTTGATTATAGGGCCTTCTGCTCTTTCCATTTTTTGAATCTCTAATTTCCCTGTTTGTACATCTACCACAGGAAGTGTAAACCGACCGGGGCCGGTCCCTGCCTTCCTCAGGAGCCCATCTGTCATCCCAACCCCGCTGGACATGAAGCCCTTCCTCCAGTTTCCCCTGGAGTCGCCTCACCCAGCCACCATCGGCCTCTTCCACAACTTTAACACGGTGAGTGCTCACAGGCATACCTGCACACACGTGAGTGAGTGTGTTCTCATGGCGTCTGGGATTTGTTATCGTCTTGTTTCACTTAACAGAAGACAGAGCTGGTATTCGGTTGTGGTTTTGGAGCATTGCCTCCGGAGTGAAGACAAGTGATAAAGTGCTGAGGATTTATACTGTATAATCCAAAATGATAAGGTGACAGCTGTTTACTTTTATTCAGCAGAGTGAGTTTCAGCATAATTGAGAAAATGCCCCGCCGAGTGTTTTACTGCAATAAAATGAGTTACAGCTAATCAATTGTATAAGAGGCACAGGGCTGCATTCTCTACAGTCAGCATTTTCTGCAGCCCCTTCTCATTGCTAGATTGAGTTTCATGTGAAGGTCAGCGTGGCGACACACAGGGATGCACGTGCCCCACACACACACACACACACACACACACACACACACACATTATCATCAAGCTTATCTTTATGCACTCAGGCAAAATGACCCTTCCTCAGGTTAATGATCCATCCTGCTCCAGCGAGGACATTGAGTGTGGCCACTAATGCCAGAGCACCTCAATCCAAATCACTCTCTGTCTGGACAGTAAAATTTTAAGTCTGAAACACTGCTGTCATCCAGTGATAGGCGGCTGCAGCTCAGTGAGAGTCTTTATTTAAAGCCGGACAAACAGCCTGCTCGTATTTAGAGACTGAAAGGACACGGAAAGGGCAAACTGCCAAAAACACTCGATTACTGTATTTATTGTTTCAAACACAGTTATGCTCCAGTTTGGTTAGAAACTTTTTGTGGGGTGTGGAGTTCTGTGAGTTATCTAGAGAGCTAATATCAGGTCTGACTCACCAGGATTACAGGTAATTTCCAGACACTTAAGATTCTCAGGAGTATACTGCAGGTCTCGCCTTCTTGCATTGAGACAGGAGCTGCACGGTGAGGAAGAAGGAGAGAGTGAGCCTCTGCAACTCTGTTGATTTCAAACACTCTGGAGGAAAATAAATGTTCTGTAAGGCTAAAGTTTAACGCACATGTTATTAGTCTCTGTGTCAGATACTCAGTTTGGGAGAGAAATATTACTTTTAAGGTAGAATTCTTGATATTTTCATTATATAAAAGCCCATTTTGACACGATTTATGGTCTTTTTTTCCCCAGCAATATCCATTCAATGCATTTGTACTAGTTTTTATTGTTACTATCCATCCTTCGCATTGCATACCTATACACAAGGGATAGAAAACAATGCATGCTCATGCTGGACATGATCCATTGGACAAGATTTGATCATAGGCTCATTGTTACATACACACTTAACTGCAATTTTGTTCCTCAGGGTTCAGTTTGCATTCATATACTGTAATAATAAAACATTTGTTTAAAAAGAATAACTGTAAGCTGTTTCTGTGTGGGAGGAGATGTCAGTTTCCCAGAACCAATCAGTAGCAAGTGACATATCTGTCCCACATCATTTTCAGCTGACACAGAAGCTGCAGGACTGCTTGCTGGGAGCAGTTAACAATTTTCATGGGGAGTGGAGAAATACATCGATTTAAGAACTGATATTTTTTCAAAGTTAACTAACAACAGCCTGTATCACTGTGTGGATCTCGTGCAGTCTTGTCATCACTTTGCTGGCTCTGCCACAGATGTCGTCCACAATCTAAATTCTGCCAATAAACCAGGCTCAGTTGTTTCTCTAACAGGGCAAATAGCCATCAAAGAGAGGACCAAATTTAGAGGTCTGGAACCAGCAACCAAGTGCCAGACTGTATAAACCCCCAAACAAGAGGGAAACAGGGGTTGTTTTTTACGTTATCAGATATCCATATGACACACACACACAACAAAAGCTCCGCTGTCTAAGCGAGGAGAGGGTGAAAGAGGAGACAGAGAGCGGCTAATAGGTTAATGAGGTTATAACAGGAGGGACAAATGTATAAAAAGCGATCACGACGAGAACAGGTGGTAACAGAATGGCAGCAACAGACACACAGTGACAGGGGACCCAGAGAGAAATCAACATGATGAACAACAGCCACCAGTGAGAGACGGACAGGGCAGTGAAGGAGGGGCTTTTGTTTTTATCAGCCTTATTGTCCCACACACCCATCGGGACACGTGGACGATAATTATCTCAGATAAACACACAGCTTGTGTCATGCATTCACTCACATACAATGTTGGCACAAATGCACAGATGTAGACAAACAAATTTAGAGGTGTTACAGGTCTCCATCTTAAAAATATGAAACTAGAGGGAGGTGAACCGGAGACACAATTTTGAGACAGGAGTAAGAAAAAAAAAGAGAAAAAAGGTCTATAAATATTCCTAACAATGCATTCAAACAGGGTTTAAGTTTTCAGACCAATTATACCATTTCCCCTGGTGCCTGGAGCTTGAGAGTGTAAACAGTCTCTCATTTGGCAGCAGACGTTCACAGTCTGAGCAGGAGATGAGAGGCTGAGTAAAACCGCAGTGTACTTTTGGCGGCTTAATGAGGGCAACACCCAGCGCTGTGGTTGTTGAACCCTGCCAGTGGGTCAGAGAGCTCACACGAGTCCATTCGAGTCGTCTAAAAATGAAGTAGTAAACGTTTCATGAGAGAGTGACGTGGTGTACGTGTAGTTGATCTGAGAATGACAAGCTTGGTTGGTATTCTAAGGACAAAGTTAAAGGCCGATGTTTAACTGTGGCATTTAATTAGAGATATTCCTATGTCCGTGACTTTATTCTATTTAAAGTCTTTAATACTATTGTTTTTATATGTTTATATTGCTTTTTTACAATTTACTTTTTAATATTACTGAGCATTTTAATTAGTTTGTTTTCTGATATAAAGTTAAATGTTTTAATTGACTTTTTTAATCCTATTATGTGGTTCAATTAATAGGATAAAGATTGAGCTGCATTTTTCTAATGACAGTAATTATACCTTAAATAGATATGTCTACTCACAGTTTATGGTATGTGTATTCAACCTTACATCAATCTATAAATGTTAGAAATACAATCCTCAGTTGTTGTTTGGTCTTTTGTTTTTTTACCAACAGCATATTTTTATCTAAACCCAGAGTTGTCTATATTCCATTTGGTTAATTTCATTGTTTAACAGTTTTAATATAGTTCTGTATTTTTATTCCTCAGTGTGCTGATTATTTCAAATATGAAATCCAATTTCCCTGCAGCCAAATTTGATTGCTTTTCTCGCAACACGGCCCTAATGTCCCTACTAATCTAAAACACATTTTATCTTTTATCTTCACAGAAAAATATCTCTACTGTTGTGTGTCACATTCTGGTCTGATGTTTTGAAAAGCAGAGATTTTGTACCACACGCACAAAGTACAAATTTTTGGAGATAGGGGGTGTGTAATTAGGCCCTTCGAACCCCAGCATGAATTAAAGTGTTTGAACGGTACCCAAGAAGTCAGGCACAGACAGCAGCACCAGCTGCTGCTGAGAAAACACACATCCTCCTGTCCACATCAATCACTGCTCCCTCTTCAATTCACTCTTCTCCGCTCTTTTTAATCTCCCAGCTTTCTTTCCCCTTAAGCGGATCCCCCTGTCATTCACCTGCACCTTTACTTTAACACCTTTCTCTCTCATCCACGATCACTGCACTGCTGTTGAAAACACAGAAACACTGCCCTCCCAAGCTCCTCCTGTGTTGCTGAATCTTTGATGTGACCTCTGGGTTGTCTGTCCTCAGATGGACCCTGTCCAGAAGGCTGTGATGACGCACACCTTTGGTCCACCTATGGTGAAGACAAAGCGGCCAATCATCTCCTGCAATGTCTGTCAAATACGCTTCAACTCAGAGGTATGAAATCTTAAATACTTCAAATGAAGGATTTGCTTTCATACCAGCTGGCACAGCAGGCCTGGCAGGCTTTGGATATCTATAAAATGCCAAAGTGGTGTGCATGGGATGGTAGTTAGAGTGAAACTTGGCATTTAAAGACTTTGGAGGGTGGTGTGTATCTTAGAATCTCTCCAAAGTCAAAAACACATACTCAGATGTGTAGGCAATGGATAAGTGTGCCTATGTGTTCAAATGTTAGCTACAAATGTTTTCATGTCTGGCTAACTAGCTTACGCCTAACAGACACAACCAAGTACATCAATAACTAACTACCAAGTCCTTCTACAGCCGAGACAATTTAGAGCAACAGCTGCTCACGCACATAAATGGGATAACACAACTGAATCACACAGCTGGACTTTCCAAATGTTTTTGGACCAATTGAATATTGCTTTTTGGGCCAGTGTGCATTACAAGATTAACACAAGAGATCGAATACCCTACCACAACCGAGTGGTGAAGGAATGAGTCATGAAACCCAGAAATGAGCTAGCATTTTGCCACTCCCAGTTCCACTGACTCAAAGTCAATGGGTTTTCGGTTAGATGCCTGATATAAGATTTGCTGGAAGCATAAGCTTAAGAGGGTTTCATATTTTGTTCTAGGCCATAAAATCCATCAGTTAATGTACAGCTCATGAATTTTGAAGCTTGTAGGTGACTTAAAAAAGACAGTTGCTAACAAGTGGCTAAATGTGACTACAGAACACGACTTTACAGTCTCATTGTGGTGGCAACACTAAAGTCACGCAACCACGGTGTAGTGCGTTTATAGCCTAACATTGGATGTTTACTTCTTGCAATTGCATTTATGCTTCAAAATTTGAAAAAGGTGTTCATTTGTGAGGATTGTCTTGCTGAACAAAACATGCAAGCGTCATTTTTTTTGCCACAGAGCCTAATTTTATCATTATATTTCCCTTTCTGCAAAAATCCAATGTTAAAATCCCATTGGCTTTTTGTCAATGGAACCAGGGTGATGATAACTTTCATGTTGGCCGACCAAATACATCATCACTGTACCACACTGTACCAAAATTGCTTCATGCTTGCTTGGCCAGCAGTTGCCATTTCAGTTGCCAAAATCAACAGTTGCTGGCTGGAAATAAGAATAAGAAAACAACTAAGCCTTCCAAGTGGTAACTCTGCCGCCGCTATCATTGTAAACTGCACGAGTACAGAAAGCTTGACAAGCGTAGCAACAGTAACTAGGAGAGGCAGAGCTTAGCGAACCGTCAAAGTGTCTCAGAGCCCTGCACCTGCACTCTTGACATATTAAATCATGACCTGAAAAGTTGGTTGGCTGGAGTCAAAGTTAGCTGGTGATTGACTGTACAGCTGGAGCAGGTGAGAACTTGGTTCACAGTTTCTCAGCTCCAATTTTAGCCTGTTCAGGAAGGAGAGTGGGAGGAGGAAGACCGAGAAAATCCCTGCCTGCTTAATTCATTCTGCGACTGTCCAGGATAAATGTCCTTCTGCACTCTAGTACTAAAGGCTTAAAGGGATGATATTGTGTCAGAAACGCAAATACAAGGACAGCAAGCAAGTTCCACAAAGTTTGCACGCACAGCCTTTCCTTTCAGTGTACAGAGAATTTCTTTGGCTGAACTGTGTGTCAGGCTCAGAAAACATATTCAGGTGTTAAGTATGACTTGTGGTTTTTAAATCCACTGCGATGAGGTTTTAATGGACGTGAGGG
Organism: Epinephelus moara; assembly: GCF_006386435.1. Taxonomy (NCBI): domain Eukaryota; kingdom Metazoa; phylum Chordata; class Actinopteri; order Perciformes; family Serranidae; genus Epinephelus; species Epinephelus moara. The sequence continues at coordinate 24,642,793 of NC_065529.1, forward strand.
TGAACCTCAGCGAACACAAGCTTGTCCTCACAGCTACCTTAAAGCTGATGGAGCACATTTTCTGCATGTCACCCTTGACAGATGGCACCATGCCAACATGAGGCAGAGCAACTGAAATAAAAGAGGCCAGAAGTGATGAAACTCTAGAGGAATGATTTGAGTGTCCCCATTAAAGAGGCAGTCGTGTTAACTGAAGTTGAAATGCAAATAGCTCATAATGTGGACACCCAAAACCCTGCTGCTGGATGACATAACTAAAATATTGCAGGCTTTTTACAGTGTGTTTGTGTTTTGTAAGTGTGTGTGCGTGCAGTGGAAATATTTTGATGATCTGAAACTCTTTCTCTGCATAAAGAAATAACAAATTAGACAGCAGATATTATTTTGGTGGGCCACAACACACTCTGTACATTTAACTACAGAAAAAAAAATACGCATGACCTTTCAAACTAAAACAGCTCGCAATAACTTATAGTCAGCTCTAATAGAAGTGGAAAAAAGACAAAATTCTTTGTGTCTAAATTTGAATAATGTGTATTCATTACTACTGAAAAGGCTTTTACTGATGGAAAAAATTCTGGTATTTATAACCGACACTGTAACCTCTCACCTAAACATGAGTAGAAATCAAACAAAAGCCTGACATGAAAGCCTGGCTAAAAATATAAATGCATTCCAGTGATGAAGTGCTAAATACTTGAACTCTAAATGCAGTGGTGTGTAAAGGACACAGGCAAGGAGGGAGTCATCCGAAACTCATGTAACACTGCCCTGTGCTCTCTGTGAGGGGCCGCTTAATTATATCTCCCCTGCTCAGATCTGCATGTTCTCACATGGTCTACATGAGCATGGGATATAGAACATGAGAGGGGGCTGATAACCACATGTTCATATTTACATACTGTATGTATGTAAATATGAATGTGCATGTGTGTAAATGGGTGTGTATGGGAGTCTCTAACTGGTGCCACGTCTGTGAAATGCAGTGGGATGTCTAATATTGAGCCACCTGTTTGTCCTGCCTGCTGTTATACTTGTGTGCATCTGCTGTGCTGCAGCTCTACAGCACTTTCCACAGTAACCTGAGAGACTGGGAGCTTAAAGCACGGTGGACATTCTTTAATAATGAAGGAATACTCTGCTTACAGTACAATACTTGGCTTACTCATGCTGTCTGGGCTGCGCTGCAGTTCAAAGGCAGACAAACGCTCATTATTTTTCATCTAGTCTTCTTCAGGTCATGCGCCACCAAAGTACATTAATAATACCAACATTTTTCTGTCGTGTTTATGTCTGAGGGAGGCGGGGGTTAAATGGGAGTACTCACACATAGTGAAAGAGGCAGATTGATTGATAGTGGCCATAAAGAAGCGTTTGCTTCTCGCCGCTACTACGCTGTAGCCACACATGTTGTAATTATAACTATGCAATTCATTTCAGGCCACAGAGGACAGATTAGCCTGCCAGTGTTTAGCTCAGCACTGCTGCAAGGCTGACGTCACACCATGCTGCATTAGCCATCGTCACCACTGCAGTACCATACTGGACACCTCTCTCTCTCTTTCTTTCTCCCTCTTCTTGTTCTTCTCAGGCCCACACCAAACCTTGTTTCATTCACATCTCCCGTCTGTTCAGCAAGTGAGTTTGCTCACCATTTTCCTTGTCTGTTTTCATGTTTCTGCTTCCCCATCTGTGGGGTATACTGTATCATCTGTCCCCGTCTCCTTCTCTCCACCTCTCCAGCTTCTTCCCACCCCCTCTTCCTGTCGCTGCTGCTGCCAGTACCCCGTACAGTAGATTTGCAAGACCCACTCTCTCTGCTTTCTGTGCTTTTGTCGCTTTATAGATAAAACATCAAAGCACATCCTGCTTAGAGAGAAAAAGGATTTCAGGGACATTCACTTGCTCTCATTTTCTCCCTCTTAAATCCCATCTCTGCTTCTTTATTCGTCTTAATCCCCCTTTCCATAGGCTCTTTCATAGCTTCTCTCAGTCTGTTTCACCTACTATGCTGAACATCATTTATATTTTATCATTTTTCCCTTTTCCTCCCAAGATCGGATGCGGTCATCTCTTTTACATCCTATTGTTTCTGCTGCATCTCACCCCCACCTCCAAGGCTGTCAAGCTTTTATGCTTGAATTGATTGATTGACCTTTATTGATTTCTTAAGACCTGACACTGAAGGTCACAAGGACAGTGAAAGTATCAAAGCTCAGGCACAAAGAAAACAACTGTGAGAAAGGGAGAGGGAAATAAGAAGGTCAGTCACATAAAGTGTGGACTGTAAAAAAAAGAAGGAGCATTAAGTATTTCTGCCTCTCGAGCTCTCTGCCGTCATTTGTTTGTGGAGTTGTAGGGCTTCATCTCCTTGTCTAATTGCAAGGCTTTGGGTAGCAGCAGCCAGAGGAGTTGGGTTACACAGGCAGAGCTATATCTGCCTTTCTGTCATCACCAATCAGGATGAGGGCTATATGGGTAACTATCATTGGCAGTTAATACCTCAGACTTACAGAGGCATCCCGGACACGTCCCAGTGGTCCCTTTGCCTCAGCCAAGCATCCCACCCCGCAGAGTCCTAAACATGTACCTGTCACGCGCCTTATTCAGGTCTCTCAGGCTTGTTATTGGCATAATGAAACCTATCTAATCCCAGCAGACCCCTGCTTGTTCATACACATGCACAGACAGTTACACACACAATCCTGTATTACTGTATTAGTGCGGAGCTTACAGGAACTATATTTGGGCCCCAACACCTCACTCTTTCCTTTGATTTCATCTGATGCCGACATGCACATGGATATCTGGATTTGGAGGGTAACAATGATATCCCAGCCCAACATCTCTAAGAATTATTTCCATATTGGACGTTTCTGCACCTTCTGATTCATGTTCAGCCTGGGCGATACGGAGAAAATCAAGTATCAGGCTATTTTTGACCAAAATACCTTGATGCCGATATTGCAACAACATATATATTGTAGGGTTTAGTATTGGTGCTTTTGCAAAACATGTCAAAGAGATTTTTGATAAGTAATTATCAGTAACATGGATATAATGACTAAAGGGGTAAAGGCAAATAACACAAGGTTCCTACAGCAAGTAGGCACGTCAGATTAACAGCTTTCAAAGACTTTGTTAATGGCACTAAAATTGAAGAAAACGAAAAACATGAACCAAAATCAATTACACAGGATTAGGGAGAATTTTGTCCAAATATTTATTGTAACATAAAACATGAATTTTTGGTGACATTATTGTGGCATTAAGCAGCTTTTTTAAGGTGTCAATTATTTTGATTTTAATTAACATTTTCATTTTTAAGACTTTTGAAAGATTTATTCAAGACATTTATTTTTACCAATTTAGACCTTAAGAGTAATGAATACTATGCCTTTTAAGACTTTTTAAGGATCCAAGGGAACCCTGTAATAAAACAGCGCTAGCAGTCTCGTAAGTTAAGAAAACACATCACTTTACTGTAATGCAGCTTTTAAAACCAGGAAAAGACAACACCTATGGTATTACAATTTCTAAAATCTAAGACAATATCTAGTCTAATATCACAATTTTGATATAATGTCAATATGTTGCCCAGCCCTACAGTACGTCCACAACCAATCTTAAGGGCTAGTGCAGGAGGTATTAAGTCTTTTGTGTAGCAAGGGAGTAGTAAGGGTGTGAAAGTTACGGTGGTGTATAGCGTGTAACTTGGCAGACTTAAATGCAGCAGAACAGAAATGGTGCCCAGCACATAACATTTTTACTAACTGTAACCAAATTTTTTTCCCAAACCTCAACCCTTTGTTCTAGTTTCCTAATCCTAACCATATCTTAATCACAGTTTATTTGCCTCTCCTTAACCATATCACAGTTGTCATGCAGATTTTGAAAAAAGCCTCGTCTTTTTTTTGTGGCCACATTTTTGATGAACATCGCTGTCAGCACAAAGCTCTGACTATTATACTGTTTCCTGCAAGTGCTTCACAATAAAAGCCACCCTGTGTTCTGCCCATTGAATACATTCAATATGACGCAGCAGCAGAAGGAAATGTTCAGTTTGTCTTATTGGTGCTTTAATACAGCTGCAGGAGAGTGAACAGTGAACAGTGAGGCTGTTATCAAAGAGATGCAATTAGAAACAGTAACACTGGATTACATTCATAAATTATTTCCTGTGAATCCATTATGCAGTTTGAATCCAGCGAGGGAATGATGACTGTATATACGTTGAATGGCTTTCATTAAAAAAAATGCCAACCATAAATAGCATCAAAAATGGAGATTGATTTCATGACAATCTGAAGGATTATAACTGAAACACATAGCACGTCTCCTGTTACCTTAACCTTGACTCTGACAAACTGAAACCCAAAGTCTACATCCATACTGAGTTCTTACTGAGTTGTCCACTCCTCTTCATATTTCCCATTTCCTGAGTTTAAACTGATCCTCTTAAGTGCAATCAGACACAGGGACAAGCAGGCGAACGCACACTCGTGGATACAAGCTCTTCTTGATTTGCTCCATTTTTTTTTTTCTCAGTAGCTGACTGTCAACTGTCACTGGTCGCCCACAGGCCTCCAGCCCATTTCAGATAATCCCACCACTCAATAATCATCATCAGCTCAGCAGGCCAGTTCAGTGATTACACCAGTAGTGGAGGAAGATGAGAATATTCTGGAGGCTAATCTTCGCTGACAGCCTCATCAGCACATCAGTCCCCCCAAACCATCAGCTCAGCAGCCATTTACTGTAATGCGCCGAAAACGCAGGGTGCTGGAATATATTTCAGAATTTGTGAGTTACTATTGGATTATCCTTGGGAACCAAAAATGTTGGGGTTTGTTTGGTTAAAAAAAATTTAAATACAAGGAAGTCCACTGAGCACCTTTGGTTAGAAACAGTCACTCGGTCATTCAGTTATGATACATCTACAGTCTTTGACTGATGGTCACTTCATAGGTCAGCTGGAGATTTGGGGAATTACTGTAGATGCTTTCTTCAACAAACATACTGAAAAAACATATCAAAGGTTTATGTGGTGTTACATATGAATGAGTTCAGTGTAAGATGTTTGCAATCGCTTGGTAATGAACATCTGACAAAACTATCTTTACCCTACTAAATTGAAATGCACACATAACTGACAAACAAGTCAATATAAGACAAAATATAAACATAAGCTGACTGCCAAAGAAAAGGCACATTACTAATACTGGTGCTACTACTAGCACGCAGCTCACCAAACAGTCCAGTGGAATCTGGTCCACATGGCAGTGTGCGTTCACTTCACTGCCCCACCAGCTTTTTGACTGAAGCTCATTGTATCAATAGTTTTGTCAAAAATATCCATTTATCGATACATATCATCTCTGAATACTTGTAACAGTTTAAATATTCATTTTCTGCAGTTCAATACAATCAATACTACTTTCTTGCTGTCTCTTTCCTTCGACAGCGAGTTGACACACACATCGCTGCCGTGCCCCCACAGCCCTGCCTCCTCTCACTCACTCACTGGGCTGTCTTCTCGTCACTTGTCTCATTCGCTCCTGTTGGTTACGGGCTTACCAAACACTGTTTTGGTTTGGTTTGGTTTATTATAATTGCACTTAACTGTATTTTGAATGTGTGAGGATCTCATGGGCTTCTGAACATGTGCGCTATCGCAAGACAAATATTGTCTTCATTACTGTAAAAAAAAGTTTTAATTATTGTTAATGTTTACAACAGTCATTCTGCTGTCCTCTGCTACCAACCAGGAAAAGAAAAGTCATCATCATGTTCTAGCCTTGGTAAATTTATCATTTATTTAAAAAATTAAATTGTATGCCCTCAGTGTCAATTTATCCCTGTGGTATCAAAAATGATATCAAATGTCAACATTTTTAAGGTACTCATAATACTACATGTCAACAATAAATAAAAGAGTAAAGATAAATGACATGGTGGTCAAGATGAAATGTTCTGTTAAAAATAGAAACATGAATCCAGTCGAGCCAATTCAAATCTATGCTGTCATGTAAACCTCTGATGTGTCTTGTTGTTCTGCCAGAGCCAGGCAGAGGCCCACTACAAGGGGAACCGTCATGCTCGCAGGGTGAAGGGGATCGAGACATCCAAGACAGCTCGTCTCCAAGATGGCGACAAGCAGCACCCTCCCCCTACTGCTTCGCCCTCCCCACCAGGCCCCTCGCCATCTAGCCCTGAGCCTGATCCTAATAAGCAGGGTGAGCGTCACCTGTGACATATGATGTTACACACACACACACACACACACACACATACACACACACAAACACACACACACACAGAAATCTGTCACAGATGTACAACACAGCTGTTGTGTGAAACTAACCAGAGTGGTGCCCTGGTTTCCACTAAGTCATGTAGTGTTGATGTGGCTGCATCAGAACTTGCAGTTCAACCTGCAAATCTAATGAGCCGACAATAATTAAAAATATATATTTTTAACAACCTGCATACATTTCTGAGCTACACCAATCCAAGGACTCAAGATTCCATCACACAGTGCAATACTGAGTTGAACTATGACAATAAAATAAAACATAGACTGTGTAATAAAGATGGAAGACATGACAACTCTTCAAGAGTGAGGCCAAAACATCTCAATCGTCCCCTGGTAGTTGGTTGCAGTATAGGTCATAAACCCCATTCCCTTCACATAAGCGGATGGGAAATGGGCCAAACTAAAAAAAAAAATCAAAGTACACCTCAAATAAATTTTTCCCAAGGATCATCATTTTAGCTCATTCTTATCACATTGATGTATGTTCAAGTGTTCGTTTTTCTGATAAGTTTGATGCCATAAAAAGGGGGTGTGACGTCATGATTGACAGCTGTTAGTACCAATCGTTTTGCTCAGGATCAATGGTGCTGCTTGCAATTGGTCAGATGGGTGCATGGACAGGAACTCAATAGTGCTTGAAGGGTTAATTATATGGTTGACTATCCACAAATTATTCACTAACCTGAAATCTTTGTGCTGTTTGCAGATGACACCCAATCCTGTCCCAACTCTAACAAATCACCTTTGACCCCTAGCCGCCTTCCAACACCCACACTGAGCTCTGCAGATGCAGAGTGCCCCCTCTTGCCTTCTGTTAGCACACCTTTGCCATCCTCTCCCTCCCCCACTGCGGCCCTCAGTACCCCTCCTGCAGATCCAGCAGCCACTGGTCTTCCTGACACCCCGTCCCCGGCACCCAGCCCTTCTTCAGGAGAGTCAGAGGAAGAGAAAGCCAAGAAGCTTCTCTACTGTTCCCTGTGCAAAGTAGCAGTTAATTCCCTCTCACAACTGGAGGCACATAACAAAGGTAAATCCAACACGGCTTTGTCGCAGTGCACATTTTCATAAGTACGTCATGCCACCAAGTACACACAATCTTGAGAGAAATAAACCTCTACAAACAACAGCATTATGTATTATGCACTCTTAGAGGCAACTTCAGAAACCCTGAAGCATGGCTCTTTTAAGGCAATACTGCATTTGTTCTGCATCTCAGTTTGAAAAGCTAAACCTGGTGCATTAGTGCCACTTAGTGGTAATAACCACAGATTAATAACCACATGCTTTTACTGGGTGTAAATGGATGGTAATAAAAACCTCACCTCTTACCACCTACTTTAAGTTCATTCTTGATCTTAGAAACCGCAGTTGAAAACATATTCTCAATATGTAAATTTAGTATTTAGTATGTAGTGTTGTAGTACTCAAGACTGGTCTTGTAATCTCAAGACTATTTTCTGAAGGTCTCCATCTCATCTCAAAATCAACTGCATTTTTACTCAGTCTTTTCTCAGCCTCAAACAAAGACAACTCAGGATTTGATTTTGAAACTGTTCAAGACCACAACTGCCAAGATATGACTGATATTAGCTACACATACTGTGTCTTTGGCAATCAAAGAGGTGAATGAAGAGGAATCTTCATGTTTTTTGTGGATGTTTTTATGGAGACGTGGATCTTTGAGATCAATTTAGGAGTGCCTACTGTTTGCACGTTCCACATTTTACCGTAAGTATGTCATGTGGTCTGGGATTCGCACTGGTTTGACTACAGTAAGTCTCAACCCCTTAAAGCCTTGGCTTTGTCTCGGTCTTGATACGCCATGATCTTGGTCATGACTTGACCTTAGTTTCAGTGGTCTTGACTACAACACTGGTATATGCACTACTACACTGTAACATGGCCCCAGCTACCATTGTAGATTATACCTTTCTTTTCATTGTTTCCAGGTACCAAACACAAAACCATTCTGGAGGCTAGAAGTGGACTGGGACCCATTAAAGCATACCCACGTCTGGGTCCTAAACCCAGCCCAGAGCAGGGAGGGGAGCTGTCTTCTGACCCCAACACTCAGGAACGCACCTTCCACTGTGAGATCTGCAACGTCAGAGTCAACTCTGAGCTGCAGCTGAAACAGGTGAGAAAACCCACACAAAGATCCAAAGACCCTGAGTGACCCTAGTCTTTAAGCTATCATGAAATCTAATATCTGTTCTTTCATAATTTATTGTTTCAGCATATATCTAGCCGTAGGCATCGGGATGGCGTTGCGGGAAAACCCAATCCTCTTCTTAGTCGGCACAAGAAGCGCACAGACTTCATGGTACAAATCTTACCTACATATTCCATATTTCTCAATTCTCCCCTATATAACCAGTATCGCTTAGGTTTTAGGAAAACTTGCATGTTTCAATAAACTCTTCTATTTTTCCCTGACTTTCTCAAAGGAACTTCCAAAAACTCTGGGAGCTGGACTTTTACCAAATCCTCTGGCTGTTGCCGCAGCAATGGCTGCCGCAGCCTCCTCCAATCAGCTGGCATTACGTGCTCCTTGCCCGACCTCCCACCCTCATCCCCATCACCACCTCCTACAGGGAACACCCCTCAGCCTGCTGAGGCCCGCCCCAGGCCCCATCCGCACCACACACGGGCCGATCCTCTTCACTCCTTACTGACGGTGAGAGAATGGGGACGAATCAGGAAGAAGCACACTGTGAAGTGGAGGCCTGCAACCACGTGCCATCAAGAGCCAGCTGGTGAGGCTCCAGCTGCTGTATCATTAGAATAAGAACAGTGAACATAAATATGACTCTTCATGGTGCATACTGTGGTTGCAGACCACTGCTGTTACGTTAACAGGGAGAACCAGAGATAACTGACGCCTCTCAGACATTTCAAAGAGACTGTATGTTTCCATCCTCCCCAGTTTCCCTTCATCAGTCAACTATCTGCCAATCATCGAGTAGACTCCGCAGATAGTTTCAAGAGGAACTTATAAACAAGTTTCTATCAAGCATGGACTTCTTGAGCATCCTCCAAACTGCAACTGACTGATTATCTTCATCTAACATATGATCCACTGTATCTGACTCAAAACCCTACCTCTCTTATGATTTTAATGTTCATCTCTGCAAGAATACATTACATATCTAAAGCATCAATGTTATCAAAAACACACCCGCTGGGTTAGATATAGTAGTTGCCTCTGATATTAGCTGGTATCATAATGTAGCTGTCACAGTATAGTGGATATACCACTGTAAAGTTCTGTTTTTGTGGCCTATAAAGAGAAAAAGGTACAGACAATTTCCGTACCATTTCTGCAGTTACTGGCAAATATTTCTCTGTACTGTATGTCTACATTTTCACAGCTGGCCTAAATGGTCTATATTTACTTATGTGTGACAGAAAGGGGAAGTCAAAGAGGAACAGCAAAAGGTAGACATTTACATTGAGTCTTAAAACTGAACTGATGTGTACGTCACATTAACGGTTTGGCAAAGATTTACTTGTGAAGAAGGAATCTGAACTGGTACACTATGCAGCTATAAGTGTTTATTCTACCAGTCTGTGTAAAATGCAGTAAAGTTGGAGAAAAAGGACACAACGTGAGGAAAAAACCCAGGCTGTTAGTGTCTTTAGTGAAGGTCAAGATGTACTGACTTCAGTTAAATAGTTCCCATGATGATGTTCTCCCTGAATGGCCACTGACAACAACCATGTGCGTTAGTCCCACAAAGCACACAAGTATAAATCTGTGGTGAAATGTCTCCATTTAAATGGCTTAAATGCATTTAAAATTACGGTCTATCTTTTTTTTCTTTAATCTGCACCTCACTGTGCACACAGAAAAGTTTTAGTGTCTTAATTAATAGTTTCAACACTGTGAGCACAGCAGGACAATGATTGAGTTATGACTTTAGTGGCAGGTCTTTGCATTATGTGCACATTTAAATATCAGACAACATTTTCAAACAGTCCCATACAAGGGAGTGTGGAAGACAGTGGGATGAAAGACACCAGCAATATGTTACAGAAGGAAAAGGACCACATACACAGATGAGTAGATGTATGCAAAAAAACAACATTTTTTGTAGTATTATAGGCTTGTAGTGGGATAAAAATGTTTAGTTTGTCTGCTCTGCCTCGTGTGCTCCGAACCCCACATGGCCCCTGACTATCCCTGTGAAACTGTCATGATGGCTTGTGAAACATTAGAGGGAAGCTTAGGAAACGGAAACTGTAGCAATACTTTAAGCACTCCTGCTTACTTTTCTTGTTAACTGCAATAAAAAAGACAATGTCTACAAATGTATGAATTGTTATTTAGGAGAAGTGTATTGAAACATTACTGTAAATGCAGATTATTTAAAAATAATGAGAAAGGGTACATGTTGGGGCTTCCTCATTGTTAAATTAAAATCAAAATTATATATAAAATCATTAAACTGAATTTATGGTTGTAAGCAATGTTGATTGGTGATTTTTTTTTCTTCTTTTTTTTTCCAAATGTAATGAAATATGACAATAACAATAAAACACAAATGCATTTGGTTGTACAAGTAGTCTAGTATTGTAAGAATCTGAGTAATATTGCCATGTTCTCTTCAGTACAGTGCGATATTGTTAAGTGACTAACACAACAGATACTCCAGAGCATATCCACATTTTGACTTTCAAACTATTCATAATCAGAAGCTGATTAGGTTTTGTACAGGTTAGAGTATTGTGCAAGCAAACATTAAGATATATATATATATGGGGGAACTTAAATGAAAAAAAGAGGATGCACATAAGACAACATGCTAACAGGAAGCCTGACAATCAGAGGATGAGATCACTGCAGAGAATGACATACACTACATATATAAAAAAGTCTGGTGGAAGTCATTAACTTATAATATAATATTTCGATTAATGATGCAGCCCTACTTTTGTTTTCCTATGCAATTGTGCAAAAATTAAATTAATCAAAAGAGAGCTAAATGCTTTGGATTTGCCTTTGTTTGGGTTTTAAACTGTTGGTCAGCCCAAACAAGCAATCAGAAGATGTGTGATGGGCATTTTTTACGCTTTTTGACTTAAAGATTAATCAATTTATGAAAAACAATTGATAATTCATCATGAAAACAATAATTAGTTCAAGCCCTTGTCTGTGTTTGCTCCTAAATAAGAGGATTCAGATGTAAGTTAACTTATGGAGAGCAGTATGTGTAAATGGCAGCATCTACAGTTAGTTTAGAGAGAGAAACCAGACAAGGCTGCAAGTTTATGATGATAATGATGATGATGAAGCTGATGTTGCTTCAAGCCCATTTCTTCCCATGTTTGTTCAGTGATGGAGAGGAGGTGTATGAATTCAGCTTAAGTAGAACAACCTCCTGTATTGTTTCCTTCAGTGGAGTTTCTGTGGTTGCCATGGTCAATAGCCTTGCTTGTTCACAAAAAAGCCAGCCGACCTCACTCCTTACCACTTCATCGTCAGCCACCTCCAAAGCACGGCCGACAATGAAAACATTTGAGGTGGTGGCAGGCAACCACTCGCTGACTTAAAGCACTTTTACAAATGTGTTGACCTTTATTCTGATTCCTGTTAGTTGACAGAATGCTGATGAACCACACAAACCAAACAGACGATGACGTCTTTTCCTGCTACAGCCCCTCAGTCATCCGCTACCGATACTTTGCTGTGCTGTGGGGATGTGCTGGCACCATGAACGATGGGGAACCTGATGACCATTCTAGCCTTCGCCTCAGACCCACGTCCGAGGACTCGCTTTGATGTGCTCATCGTCAACCTGGCTGTGGCTGATCTGCTGTACTGCACCACACTGCAGCCCATATCAGTTGACTCCTATCTACACCTCAGATGGCGCAGTGGTCAGCTCTGGTGTAGCATCTTCAGCCTGCTCCTCTTCCTCTTCAACTCTATATTATTACCTTCCTCTTTCTGGTAGCAGTGAGCCGATATCTCCTAGTGGTAAAAAAGGGCTGTGTTTGACGATGTCATCTTTGACTGTGGTCTAATTTTACTCCTGATCTCAGTGTGGGCATTAAACCTGGCCAGCTTTGGACCACTCTGGCCTGTTTACGTTTGTGCCACAGGGGTGAACATGCAGCATCCATCGAACCAGGGGACGCATATACAGCACCATTCTGGTTTTGTACCTCTTCTTCAGGCTGGGCTGTGTTGGCAGATTCTACCTCCACATTCACAGACAAGTCTAGATAGCCTCACAAGCTCTGCTCTGCTACAGCCACTAGTGCTCCGAGAGAAACAAGCTTTTTCAGCACAACGGATCAATGACAGTGGTATAGAGAGTGGTATAGCAAATTTATGTAGCGGTTCAATAAGCAGTCAGGCGGATCTAGCCCAAAACACAGTTGAGAAATAATGTTCATAAGGGAACCAAACTGCAAAGCATAGCACTGAGGGTAAATAAATGTTTTGTGGATGTCGGCAATTAGGACATGTAAAGTACCTTAGTAAGGTCTTTTTTTTTTTTAAATGTGAGGCTTGTATTATTATACACAAAAGTCAAGATGCAAAAATTGAAGTCCACACTTCTGTCGTGCACAATCACCAGCAATTTCAGACACCCTGACCCCTGAACCATACTGTCGCTCTTCAGATTTATATACTTGTCCTGCATTTGCAGTTTAAGAAACTACAGCAGGCACATTACTGCCACTCGGTGGAGAGCATTGCAGGTTTACTAAATGATACCAGTAGCTGGGGATGTGCACTGATACAACAAACCACACCAAACATACCCTCTAATCTTAGCTTGAATCAACTGATAACACCTACAATTTAAGATTCCTGCTGTTTTTAACACCCACACAGTAACATGGCTACAGTAACAGCCTGTGTTATATCTTTCTTTTCATTCTTCCTGTTCACTTTAAACACTGTAACACATCGGGAGGCTCAGAGGAGAATGACACTGAAAAATAACAAGACCCATACGCTCAGGAACACACCTTCTATTGTGAGAGCTGCAAAACAGGAGTCAACTCACAAAGACATAGGGAAATAATTTCTGAGCGATCTCTATATCCACCTTTGTCCTTTCCGTTACTTAATTACAAATTTTAGAGAAGTTTTAAAGAGACTTTTAATGCTTTCACACTGACCACTTCCCATTCATCATTTAACTACCTGCAAATAACTACACTTTGGAGATTGTTTGAAAGGGAACTAATGAAGCATGGACCCTCTCGTGCATCCTCCAATCTGCAACACATGACACTGTATCTGACTCAAACAACTGCAACTCAGTCTTCATGTTTTAACGTTAATTTCTGTCATAGTTTATTTCATATGCAAAGCATCAGTGTCAACAAAAACATGCCTACTAGGTTACCCCTGCATTTAGCCACACTTGAGCTCTGTTCTTGGGGCCTAAAGCACATGAGTCACTGACAATTTTGGTGCTGCATTTCCAGTATGTCTATATTTTCACTCTTACAGAATGATCTATATTTACCCCTGCATGACAGAAACAGGAAGTCTATGTGCAGCAGAAAAAGGGTCAAATTCTTAAAGCATGTATTCTCATGTGCTTATCACTGATTCAGCATTGTATAGTTGACTGAGGAAGTAAAGGTCAGTGGTGTACTACACCGATATCAATATTTGCCCTCACTGCCTATGGAAAATACAGAAACTGTGAACAATAATAATTTAAGAGAAATCATGACAGCAAGTAACACACCAAGGTACTTTAGTTTGTTCAGTGTAATTTCAATTAATGTGTATTGTAAGTGTCACAACTCAAATGGTTTCCCTGATGACTATTTAGATTATTTCCCAAATGATCACTGACATAAACCATGTAACAAGCACAGTAATAAAACGACTGAGTGTCTCTGTATTGAATTGTCTATATGGAAATTATTTAAATATATAAAATGGTGAGCAAGGTTTTCTCAACTGCACCATACTGCACAGTAGAACAAAGAGGTTTCAGTGTCTTACAGGAGCAGATTCAACAGCACAGCAGGACAATATACTGCATGATAATAACATGACAACAGCAGCATGAACATTTTTGCATGCAAGCTCACAGTCCCATACAATGAATGTAGAAACACTGTTAGTAAAAACGTCAGCAATGTTACAGAAGCACTCTGCCTGATACCGGCCTAATACACCTAACCACAATAACCAACATGTTTCGCTCTCATAAATGAGTCACAACCATCGTTTAGTTTTCATATGATGTTCTTGTAGATTCTTTTTCCAATGTAACTCATATATCACTAATTATTTTTGCTCTACATGTACTCCAATTTTGCAATACACATGTTAATCATAGTAATGATCAAAACAGCTGATCTCATGAGGAGAAGCCCTGTTCTGTTTGTACAGTCCCTTGTGATAAATGACTTACATCCTCCAGTATGCAGACATAACTTTTGGAATAAAACATATTTCACTAATGTGATCATTTTTTCCACATTCAAATATTCCATTTGAAAAAAACACTGTTCTTTCAGAAATGCACAAGATTTCTCTTCCCTAATTTAGACAAGAAGTGGAAAAACCCTACCTCACACTTCATTTGTGTAGAGGGCGCTTAAGCAACACAGAGGATGCACATAAAATGTAACACCAGCAGGAAGCCAGACATTTATCGCACCAGATCACTGCCGAGAATGACGCAGCTACACATCAACAATTAGGAAGAGTTGGCAGAAATCTTAAGCTTTAAGGTAAGAGATTCACAAGTGTTTTGTTTTAAGATAAGGGCTTTTATTTGCCTTACAAATTGAAATTCTAATGAAATGATAAATTTATCTTAAATCTATCAGAGGGTCTTTTGATTGTATGTTTTAATGTTAAATACTGGCTTTACTGTTTACATTATTTCATTGAGAGTCAAAATCTACATGCAGAATTCACCTCAGTGATGTAAATATAAATGAAGTTAAAAGAGTTCAATTGATTATCAAATCATTTCAAAAAATTTTAGTACTGTCTACACAACCTGCTTTTATTATGTTCTTTCCTTATTTGTAATTATTTATAATGACTAATATTAAGGAATTATTTGTGCCTGCTAGACAACATATTTCAGACTACTAGAGCCATAGCTGTGCACATATCAAACATACAAGCAGTGTTTGGGATTAACTAGTAACTAAATTATGGAATAAATGAAATTGCAGTCTGTTACAAATACTGAGAAAAAAATGTGTAATTAAATTATAATTGCCAATTAAAATGTTGGTGATTACAAATAGGTTACATCTAAATATGTTCTTTCCAGTGAAAAGTTAATGAATTAGGCTAATTAATACAACATTTGTGATTGAAATCGCATTTGATTATCCTAAAACTGCAGAAAAGCCCTTAAAAATGTTCTTACACTTAAAACTGTGCTCTCAAAATATAAAGAAACACAACAATAAATAATAATGAGGAGGACTGCAAACACAGCCCTCTGTCTAAGACAGGTCTTTTTTCAAAAGGAAGTGTTGAACTACCTAGACCATGTGTGACTTCCCTTTTCACCTGTGGCAATACTGACACCACAAAGAGGGTGGGGAGGACTGGCTCTCTGTCTGAGTTTAACTTTACGTGAGCACATCACAAAGATGCTAACCGATATTCTGATTCCTGTTAGTTGACAGAATGCTGATGAACCACACAAACCAAACAGACGATGACGTCTTTTCCTGCTACAGTCCTTCAGTCGTCGGCTACCGGTACTTTGCTGTGCTGTGGGGATGTGCTGTCACCATCACTGGTACGATTGGGAACCTGATGACCATTCTAGCCTTCGCCTTAGACCCACGTCTGAGGACTCGCTTCAATGTGCTCATCGTCAACCTGGCTGTGGCTGATCTCCTGTACTGCACCATACTGCAGCCCATATCAGTTGACAACTATCTACACCTGAGATGGCGCAGTGGTCAGCTCTGGTGCAGCATCTTCGGCCTGCTCCTCTTCCTCTCAAACTCTGTCTCCATTATCACCCTGTGTCTGGTAGCAGTGAGCCGATATCTCCTGGTGGCAAAAAGGGCTGTGTTTGACCGTGTCTTCTCCAAGCGTGGTCTAAATTTACTCCTGATCTCAGCGTGGGCACTGGGCCTGGCCAGCTTTGGACCACTCTGGCCTGTTTACACGTTTGTGCGACAGGTGTGCACATGCAGCTTCCACAGGACCAGGGGTCGTCCCTACACCACCATTCTGCTTTTTTTCTACTTTTTTATCGGCCTGGGCTGTGTTGGCGCATTCTACCTTCTTATATACAGACGTGTCCAGATTGCCTCAAAAGCTCTGCTCCGCTACAGGCTCAGCCGTCGATCCTCCAGAAAGAAACCAGCTTCTTCAGCTCAAGGGACAGATGACAGCGGTGTAGAGAGTGGCATGGCAAAGACATGTAGCTGTGAGGTGAGCAGCCAAGCAGATCCAGTCCAAAGTACAGACGAGAGCACCTGTGAAAAATCCTCCAAATCTGCCCAGGGCTCTGCCATGGCTTTAAATTCATCAGCAACCAAGTCTCCCTCTGTTACCACCTCAACGTCACCTTCATCCCCACCTGCTCCAACTACTGCAGCACAGTCCTCCCACTCAGCAACTTCAGGAGAGGATGACGAATTTAAGCGTGTGACACGCATGTGCTTCACTGTTTTCCTGTGTTTCGTGTTCTGCTTCGTCCCCTTCCTGCTGCTCAACATAGCCGACAAACATAACCGCGCCCCACAGGTACTGCACATGTTCTGTGCAAACCTCACCTGGCTCAACAGCTGCATCAATCCCATACTCTATGCTGTCATGAACCGACAGTTTCGACAGGCCTACCATGTGCTGCTCACCAGGGCTGCTGCACCATTCACCTGCCTCTGGACTTGGCGTTAGCTTGGAGATCCTAAACTCCTAAACTCCTAGGGCTTAAACCTGTCTGATGTTTCTCCTAATATAAACTCAGTGTGACACTATTGTCACGGAATACAACACAGACACATTTAAGTGTACATTGAGCCAACATAAAGTTTTAAGTTGCTTTTCTGTATTAGATTTATGTTGCATTACCAACATTCCAGACTGCTCCATTTCCTTCACAACCTTAACCCTGATGTTTGCTTTCACAGTGTGTATGATGCATGTACAAGACTGCATTATGTATTTATATTATGTATATAATAAATCATACTTTGTATACAAATCCACAGTTGCGTACATAATGTTGAATTAGCCAATACATCATCACCACCTGTAGTTTTCTAAATGTCTGTTACATCATTTGAGAAACGATCAGTGTTACAAAATCAGCACAGGACATTCCTGTCTGACATAACATGCCTTATTTCAGTAAATCAGGAACTTATGACTGTGTCTCCCCTCTGTTTCACTACTTACAGTGCATACTGATAGTGCATGACTAATGATAAAAAAGTATTAAAGTGGGTGGAGTGTACTTGCGTATGCATGTTTGAGTTGTGTCAAGGCTAGCCTTTTTAAAACCTTAGTTAAAATGAAAAGATAGTTAGCCATTTTCAGTCTTTTGACAAAAGTAGGACTCATGTGGAATTGATATTTTGATAAATAAATTTTTTAAAAAAATGCTGCTCTGGCCACTAGGGGATAAACAACATAAAAACACTGGCATATAAAACTTACTGATATTATCCTAGCTACAGATGCATTTAAGCTACTACATCAACGGCTAATAACTAAAGCTAACTGTTAGCTCAACTGACAAGCTAGCAAGTTAGCCTAATTTATACAGCCAAATAAGACATAGCAACGTTTAGTCGTTTCTAGCCACCTGACAAAAACAAGTTTCGAGTACTTACTGACCTTTGAGATGTTGCTCAGTCTTGTGTTGTGTTGTCTGTCCAACTCCTGACAAAAATATCTTTAGCTTGCTAACGTTAGCAGCCTGCGTATCGTCGTCAGCTAGCTACATCATGCTAAGCGGGATGCTAGCTGTTTACTGACACAGCTGTTGTGTAAAAAAAATAATAATAATAATAATAATTAAAAAGTCAACCATAATGTTAAGTTCAAAAAGATAAAACTACTTTAAAAGTTGTACGATAACCTAAAATCTCAGTAGAGCCACATAATTTGGTTTAACTCAGTGTTTTACAATAAAGATTGGTGCTGGAGTTCTGCAGTCTGAAATGGGCTTTAAATCTGCATCACAAAAAAGCTAATAAATAAACTACTTCTCATATTAGTTAATTTATAACATTTCAATTATCAATAAACAGATCATAAAGTCAGTAATTTCCCTTTTATTGGTAAGAACATTTTATGTTGATTTAAATGGGCAGGTTAATATAAAAACATACAACTTAAACGGAAGAAGTGCCATGTGTTAGTACAATTTATCACAAGCAGAAGGCAGCAACAACGAAGCACCACAAAAGGACTTATAACAGACATTAAACAATAAATTATGTGCAGTGCAGTCTATGCCATGTACTCTTTAATACCTCATTCAAACCTTTCCCACCCTGCCTGGGGCAGTTATGTGTGCAGCTAATTCAATTCTATCTTTGTGTCTTTCAATCACTGAATCTTTATCTACACTGATACAACATGATACGGAAATTATAGAGGTTATATTCTCCTGATTTCAAAGTGCATACCTCATTCAAATGATTTCAAAAGCTATTCTTAAATATTGACTATCAGGACTAGCAGAGGTACTGTCAAGTATTTGATCCAAACTATTATGTTCATAGTGGAATTGTTAAGTATGCTTCAGTTTCACGACAGAGATGTTTCAATGTAAGTGGCTAAAAGTAAAGATGACGATGAATGATACAGTGGTCTGTTTAAATATACACAGGCTTATTGGAAAATACTTCCACAGGACTGTGGGGGCAGGCAATGAAATCCTGAGAGACTGAAATCAGAGAGGCCCGGCTCATCTTGCAAGATGTCAGAGTCAATGAAGAGGTTGGGGTTGTTGAGAAACATCTGTAAATCGTTCTCTGTGGCTACAACAGAGCCGGACAGCATGGGATCAGGGTGATACATCTCTAGAGGTGACTGCAGGGCATGAGGACTCCCGTCTTGTTCTGCGAGCAGAGAAAGGGAGATGAGAGAGAGATCATTTCTGTTGTCATGGCTGTGTTGTTTATTTCCGGTACTGCTTTCGCAAACAATCAATGAGCTAGGCAACTCCAAAAAAGACAACAGAAAGTTGAGACTGATGGTGTAGGAATGTACAGATTGGCATGAAGTGCTGGTACTTATCAGCTCAAGTTATTCAACTTTTCAAACATGGTTCATTGGTTTATATTTGATGCTTGCATTTTCTTTTCAGTTTGTTTAACTGGTTTAATAGCTCAATTTAAAGAAGTTACTACCTTTTGCAAGCCATAAAGAAATAGTTTAGCATGCATACTTGTCCATTAAATATAAGCCAACAGCTGGTTAGCTTCAGGTTTGCTTAGGTTGAGGTCTGCAAATGGGTAAATAGCTGCCCCGCTTGCCAAATCGTAAAAAAAGATCTGCAAACCAGCACGCCTGAAGCTGACCGAACATATTAACGACTATTTCCTGGTTTTAAGAAGTTGCAAGGTGACAACAGGAGACTCCAGGAAGTTACTGGTTGTTGCCAAGACACAGCCTGGCACATAAGAGGTGAGTGTTGCTTTTTTATTGATTTAATAAAGGAAATATAATTTGGGTGCTGGTAGGTGGATTTTGTTACCATTTGAAAAAGTTTTCCAATGGACTGAAATGTAACCACTGAGATGAAATGAAATCGCTACCACAATTACTCGTTGTGATAATAATGATTACAAATAATATTAATTTAACCATATTATTTTTGATTTCATGATTGATCATTACGTATGGTATTATTCAACCTATGACCATGTCTGTTAATAGATTTTAATATTTACACCAAGCAAAGTGTTAAGTATTCAAGCATCAGACAGTAGAATCAAACAGCTATAAAAGATTAAATGATGTGTTAGTAACCACAAGCTCCACCAACCAATAAGCTCCACGCCTGTTAGATGTTATGTTCAGTAGAGCAGACTACTGTACATGTGCGTGCAGTAGAAGCAGCCCACAGCCATGCACAATATAAATCAAAAGGTCAACAATTTCATAGCTGTCGCCTGACATCTATCCAGACATCATCTTCCCCACTGATTTTACGATACCGCAAGGCCAAAACAGAGAGGGCAACACAGAGCTCTGTGACAAAAGGGAGGGCGATTTGTCGGACGAGGTTTGCAGCTGGATGGGACAGCAAGGAGAGCCATGACTCACCAGCTGCCTCTCCACACAGGCCATTCATTGGCTCCAGGCCTTCACCCTGTGCCATGTCAGAGGACATGGGTGACCTAGCCTCCAGTGTGTTCCTACATGACCAATGACAAACAGTCATTACAACCAGTTGCTCATGACATAAGAAAGGGCGTGGGTACACTACTTCTTAGATAAAGTAAGTGCATTTTTAGTCTCTAGTTTTTGTTTCTGTATAAATAGCACATTCAGAATATAAAGAACCATTAAGTGAATAATATACTTACTCCTTTGAAACAAACATCAGTTTGGTTTTGATGTACTTGATGTAAGGACTGTCACCTGAAAGAGAATGAGTTTAGATATTAATGTGTCGTATTAATTCCCAACTCTATCAATAAATATAATGTAGTTGTGCCTGTGATTATTGCAAGAAAAACACCATTCAAATGGCATTAAAGCTGGGGTAGACAGTTTTATTTTGGTGTCTCTGGGCAAATCCCATAATAAACTTTAAGCATACTGTAATTCAAGTGGACTGACGAAAAACTACACTTCTGCAACTAAGCTTGGAGGTGTTTTCATGCTTTAGAAAATCTAGCCTGTGACGAGAGACTTTGGCCAATTACAGGTCCTTTCAGAGAGAGGGTGTTACTATTGGTGGTATTATAAATACAGATGCATGTGCACAACCCCTCGGTTACAGCCTGATTTATTGGCAGGCAGTCCTGCAGAGAAAGTTGTTACTCCAGCACTGGCAACAACTGCCCACACTGCAAAGCAACCCAAAAAAGGAAGATGGAGAGAGAATGTTGCTAATAGTTTAGCCTTCTTCTAACCGAAACCAATGGCTCACAGCTGTGACTTCCTGTTCGCATTTAAGTAGCAAACGTAAGCTAGAACCTCAGATCACAGTGTGTCCTCTGCCACACTCCCCGCCACTACAGACCACCTCGCCAGGCAGAGAGCTGACAGCAGATCTCGAAAGGGACCCCCTGTGAGCAGTCACAGCAACCCGAATCCAGCCAGTGCAAACCCCAGCGGCAGGGGACCGGACAGCCCTGACACCCCGCCAGATCAGCAAACTTTCTGCTGCCATCACACAAATTAGACCCGGCACTGACGCTGGCCACCAGCCCGCTGCAACACCTGGCGCTAGGGGGTTTGCACTGGACAAATTTGAGCCGCTATAGCTGCCAACCGCAGGTCCATTCCATAGCTCCTGCCTGCTCTCTGCCCAGCAAAGCAGTCCACAGTGGGTGGGGAGAGGAGCGGAGGGACAGTAAGGTGCTATCAAATTCTTGTCTCATTTTTTGGTCTGATAAAAAGAGAGAGAGCGGGTCATGGAGGGGCCAGGCCAGTGTACTGCACGCCGCTCTGCAATGAAATAAGATCAAATAAATCAGTGTTTTTCTTTTCTTTTATATTAGACAAGATAAGGTTTGTTTCAGCTGATATAAGGCACGTCACCAATGACATCTGGTGACGCTTCTGAAGAAGACGGAAGACATTTGTCGAAACATGTCAAGGTAAAACAAACTTTATCTTGTCTGATATAAAAGAAAAGAAAAACACTAATGCAACACTTAGAGAGAATGAACTTCTATGGATCAAATAAATCAATGTATGGGAAACACTGGGTTACTGTATGAAGCACGTGCATGTGCCAGTGGTCCTCTTTTGGGAGAGGCTTAGGACAGAGAGGGGAGAGCTGCAGGACGAGGGTGTATTCCCAAATTTTGCTGTTTTTTTTTTGTTTGTTTGTTTGCTTTCGGTTGCCTACCCCAGCTTTAAGAAAAACAGCAAATGACATGTAGGTTGAGTCTTTTGGCAAATTTGTTTTCCATAAATATTTAAGTGGCAAGCAAGAAGTATAAGCAAACATGTGACGCGCTTACTTCCGCTCTTGTCTGAGTAGTACTTCCCAAAAGCCTCGTCTTTAGGGGTGTTGGGATACAGGTAGAGCAGAGGATTTTCTGGGATATTTTCAGCTTCTAAGATCTGGAAATTCCTGATGATTTCACTGAAGGGGATCTGGATAAGGTCAACTTTGGTGAAGGGCTGGACTGTCTTTACGTCAGGCTCACCTACAATAGGCAGAGGATGATGAAAAAAAAAGGGAAGCTTGTTAACATTTGTGTGCCATGTAACAATTTCAAAAGCTTTTTTCAAAATCATTATGAAATAAAAATATCTCACCAGTTATGGTGGTTTCCACCCAGGAGAAGGTGATTCCTCCAATGATGCTTTCACTGAAGCGCAACAAGAATGTGCCTCTCTGTTTTTTCTTCAGGAGAGACTTCTCTTTGCCTTTGCTCACAAAACCCATGATGAGACTACAACATAGATAAAAAGTTGTATATAAAATGAGAAACGTAATTTCCCAGGAATAAAGGCATGAGCTAAACTTCCCTGTATTAGACTAAAACATACCCATCCCTCCACAGATCTTCAAGGTATGTTTTCACCATCACCAAGATGCCATCAAACCACACCCAGAAAGTGTCAGGAGGATTTTCCTGAGACAAAAAGGTCATCAATTCACACCTACAGTGTATTCTTAAACAATAAACAAATAAGACAGAGAATGTAGGGCCACGCAAGCAGCTCTTTGAGGCTGTAATGCTCATTGTAATCTTTACAATGAGCCTAACACAATACGTTTTAAGTTAAGGTGCACAGCTTGTTTTTGATCCTCATCAGTCATAGTAAATTACATGTAAAAATGGTCCTGGTTGATATATAAGTTGCTGTCTGCAAACATGGTCACAATGACTATGTTAACATGCTGATGTTTAGTAAGGTTTATCATGTTTGTTACTAGGGATGCACCGAAATGAAAGTCTGTGGCCGAAGCCGAATAATATTAAAGGCTTGGCCGAATACCGAGTACCGAATACCCAATATCGTTGTTTAGTTTTTCATTAGTTTTTGCAGATGAACCCCCTCCAGATTCGTGTTGTCACGGTACCAAAATTGGATCCCACTGTACGATACCAATGAAAATATCATGGTTCTGAGTAGTATCACGATACCACAGCGAAAATGAGGCAGATGTGCCTTTTGTCATTTATAAAAAGATAAATCACTTTTCTATAATACATCAATGATATTTCAATGGAATAAATTACTTATTGACTTATTCATACATTAAAAACAGCATCAATAAGTGATTAACATAGGGGGGATCAAAATAAAATAATTAAATAAAATAAGAATCAACCAGCCACCCTCCTCCCCTGACAAGTCCCTTCATAAGTAAAGAACAGTCCCTAAAGTGCGGTGAGGTTTGTGGGCCATGATCGGCTCGTTTCTCCTCTGACACATCACATACCTGTGTTCGGCTGGCTCGGCTGTTCAGGTACTTCTGGGCAGTCCACACGCTAAGAAGAGGATATTATTGGAGCCGACTTCTCCGTCCCGGTAAGCCTAC
>NC_065529.1:24666907-24733469 GCF_006386435.1 Epinephelus moara
GCCTTTCGTTTCTGCTGGTGGTTGAAATCTGTAGGCTGCTCGCATAGCGTGCTGAATGATTTAAGCCTATTTTGCTCGCTCAAAACTATTTTTAGTCGCAAGTGCAGTGACGGACGGATCGCCACACTGCCGACATTTTACTCCGCGCGTCACGGCACGCTGTTTGATTGCGTTGTCAAAACACGCCGCTATTATTCGGCCTTGCTTTTAACTTATTCCACCGAATACCGAATGTATGTTTTTCATCATTACAGTAACAACAATTCATCTCTACAGGACACTCAATCAAGTAGCTCTCAACTTTTCACTTGCAACAAACCAAACTTCATGGTGACCACAGAGGGAAAAGTCAAGGGTTCACTGAAGTCAAGGTATTTCAAGTCAGGGGGTTGGGGTTAAGGATAATTCCTCCAGCCATGTTGAAAAATAATTTCTGGGAAATAAGATTCTTACCTTGCTAAATTTTGACCAGGTTACTTTGCAGGTGTCGTAGCTCTGCTGCTTTCCTGGTGGGATAGAAATAAATGATGCATTGTAAAACTCTTACCTACTTGCATAATCTACGATTAAAATGCATACAAGCCATGAAGTATGTTGAATTATAGTTTGCAATCTGTTACAGTGCACAAGTCCTGCTGGATGTCATCATAATTCCAATCCAACACCATCACTTTTCCACAAGAGACATACAACGGTAATGGGTATACATTAAACAGCTGTTGTGAGAGTGAAATCACACCTTTGAGCTTTTTAGCTCGACTCTAAAGTGTCTTCTTTCACATCTAGTGTTTCCTCTAAATGATACAATCTGAATAAAGGAATTCTTAAGTTTTTGGGAATCCTTTGTTTGATCACGAGAGAGGATGGGACCATTTA
This sequence comes from Epinephelus moara, assembly GCF_006386435.1. NCBI lineage: Eukaryota > Metazoa > Chordata > Actinopteri > Perciformes > Serranidae > Epinephelus > Epinephelus moara. The sequence continues at coordinate 24,667,784 of NC_065529.1, forward strand.
CTACCTCCCCTAATCATAAGTGCCATATCGTAGGCAACTGAACTTGCTTGAGTTTCTAGAAGACGTTTCACCTCTCATCCAAGAGGCTTTTTTAGTTCTAATGGACTGGTGTGGAGTCGCAGGCTTTAAATCCTGTGTGGATGTGGATTCTTACAGAGTTGTTAAGGTCACACGTGAGTTGTTGATCCACCCGGCCATCATGTGTTTAGAATTAAGCGACTCTGCACCACACTGTTAGAACTGAAGAGGCCTCTTGGATGACAGGTGAAATGTCTTCAAGAAACTCAAGCAAGACCAGCTGCCTACGATACAGCACTTAGGATTACCATGACCTGGATGACTGAGAATCTTCACCAATACCTCCCCTAATGGTCAGGGTTGGGTACGGTCTGTGCAGTCAACTTGATTTATGAGAAACTGGACAAATAAAACAAAAAAACAAATAATTCCAAATGGCATCAAAAAAGGGCAAAATTACAATTCAGTTGAAAGTTGCACTATGTTTCTAGTATTTTTCCAGAAGTGCTGAGGTTTGAGTTATTTTTTTATCCTTAAATGTTAGGCTAAGGCGTTTCCTGATTATTCTGTTTGACTCACAGATAAATACATTTAGTCCTATTATGTAAAGACTTTTAAAAAAAGCAAAGACAAGCAACTGAAGCGAAACACAGAAACAGTATTTACCAAAGAGTCTGAGTGCAATCATTTCCAGCTGAGCCTCATTCAGACCACGTTTAGTGGCGGAGAGAAACTGCCAGCTCAACATCTCTCCAAATTGCGGCCAAGGGGCTGCAGGAGTGTTGGCAAAGAACATGACGTCCTGGAGAAACAGATGCACATACACACACAATTAGTTTCTAATATCTTCTGATAAAACAGCGTAATTGCAAAATGCTCCACGGTGTGTGTCAGTCATGGGGATCTGTCACCTTGGTGTCCAGACTGAGCATATTGAACCAGAGGACAGATGCGCAGGCGCTCTGCTGCTGGCTGGAGTTGGAAATGATGACCACTGGGATGGAGGAGGCCTAGGTTGGGTGCCAGGGATAAACAACTGTTATTCAGGTCATATTTTCATAATCAAGACAATAACAACAATCATATAAAGCTTAATTTTTATACAGAGCACATGAAGGTTAATGACATTTTTGTAAAGCCAGCTAAGAAATAATTCTACCTCCAACTCAACGGACACGCCTTTCAGCTCAAATACAGTGTTGAAGTAGATGATGTGCAGCTCCTCTGTGACACTGAAAGAAATCTGTTAACCCCACAACACACACACACACACACACACACACACACACACACACACACACACAGATCATTATTTGGTTGCTCACATCTTCTTGAATTATGACGTACTGAATTAAATTTTGGGTAAAGATTATATCTTCAGGATTGCCGAAGTCAACTCACATCACTGACTCCTTTGCCACCACCTCCAGACTTCTGCTCCCTCAGAGTCTGCACACAAAAGAACACAAAATAAGTCAAGCAACAACATTACCACCTGAAATTAAAGACTGACTATTGCTATTTGAATTTCTCGTCTTTTAATCGCCTCAGTTGAGCTGCTAGGGACTGCTTTATCGTTGTACTTGTCAACGAAGTATGTGACAGGATTTAACCTTCAGATGTTGCAGTTGTGCTGATGGCTTTATATCTTATTGTTGAGAAGGGTTTCCTCAGTTGTGATGTCATTTTTTCTTCTCTTTTTAAGTCATTATCACTCACAAGATGTCTGAAGTCGGCCACCATGCCTCCACTCTGGCTCTCTGCCATGTTTAAGGCCTTGGTGTTGGTCCCCAGGATATTAAAACGTCGGTATCTACAAACATACCAGGTTTAGTAAAAACAAAGTCACATCATGGCAAAAGGTATAAAAGTTATGCTATAATTACTACTTCATGTGAAAGCTTAAGTTCTATAAATCAACTACTCACCCTTTGATCTGAGGAGCCTCCCTAATTTCGAGGGGGAGGAAAAACAGACCACAAAACATCATCATTTATTGTCTGAAGTCAAGAAGGCTACCAGTTTGCGGTGAGTGTAGTAAAAGTAACTCATACTAAAAGGAGGGCTCTTACCTGTCCATGGAAACATTCACTTTCAAGGAGTGGTTCAGCTCAGGGAACTTCACAAGAAGCCTGAAAATACCAAGTTGAGTGTGAGATTTTAGAACTTTGAAAATATGAGACTGTTTTCTACTGACATGTTTTAAATCATAACAGTTTAATGACTTAAATTACACTGCATGAGTTGTGTGAGAGCTTGTAAATGGATGTTTTGCTTTTGTTTAACACCATCCCTGTTTACTTTAATTCATGAGGAATGTTTGGATTCTCGGTTAATTATGGAAGCATGTGAGAAAAAGTTTTCCTCATGAATTCAAGGTAACACACGGTGAGTAACTGTAATACAAATGTTTTTTTTGCTGGTTGAAATATTCCTTTAAGTGAGGGTGCAAAGTCCACACTAAACAATACATTAAAACTAGTTAGTTTGATCGGAAAGCTGTGTCGATGTTTGGTTCCACCACGGAGACGTCAACTTCTTAGCAACTGTGATGTAAAGACCACACTAACCATTACATTTTCATTTCCACATGGCCAATCAGGGAAAAGCCCTACTCTCTCCAACAGCTATAAATATCTGACATTAATCACCAAAGAACAACAAAAAGGTACGTAAATGACAACAAAGCATTATGATCAGTTATTAACTGTACAACCTTAACCTACAGCTAATGCAGAACAACAACAGTGACATCAAGTGGTGAAACTGTCAATTACAACATAGAGTCATACAGCAGTATCTTTTAATCGAGCAGGTGAAATTGTAAAGTTATTACTTATTATCCTCAGATAAGTTCAGAACTGCTGTAATGTTTATGTGGTGAACTACAATCCTCTACAGCCCAAGATAAATGAGTTCAGGTGGGTTAAGCTTTACAACAACCCTGTGTTTTGGTCTGTTTGTGTCAGTGATCCAACATGCACAACTATCACTCTAATGCTGATGACCACATCACAATGAATGAGTTGATCAGTGTGTAACCAGAAAAAAAGACTGTACATATAGATTATGTCACAAACATGTACTAAAACTGAATTCAGATAAATACACAGCATTGCAGTGATTGCCTTGAGTGGCACACTGACCTGGTCTTGACAGAGAACTGTACGTTTGTGCGGAGCACCAGTGGTCCTTTCCCCTGAGGCATGGCTGGCTGAGACTCAACCACAAAGGAACTTCAAGAAAAGGTAAAACAAAAATGTCAGGAAATTTTACAAGGAAACCATGAGAGACCAAGGGGGTGTAAGACAGTGTGTCCAGGAAGACAGACCTCTTGAGTAAGTCTTTTAGAAGAGTATCTGCTCTCTTCTGCAGCACAGGTTTTTGGGCCTTCACAGGGTCGTTGTCATAGGACACTTTTCCTACCAGCTCGTCCATCTTACCAAGAAACTCCCGCACCTGGAACAGACACTCTGCCACACAGGTGAACCTGCAGAACAAGAGCAAAAGAGCAAACATGATTATGTTCAGTCTTATAAAAGGGGAAAAATTTCAACCTTGCGGGTGTTTGCCTTTGCCAATGAGTCAAGTTGCAGTTTACATCCGTGTCTTTGCAGACCCATGTGTAGCCACTACAGTAGACATGAATGCTTCAAATATGGAGCTTGTTGCAAAGAAGCTACAAATTCTAGAAAGTCGATGCTTCACACACATCTCTCCCCTGGCAGCACAGATCTATACAATCAGCACGATTTGAAGGTGGGCATCCAAGACTAGAGTGACCAATTCAGTAACTGATTGAATGTCTCGCCTTTTGTTCCTGAGTGGTGGCCAGAAAAGTGTTTTTGCAGAACACTTCACAGTGAAGCTGACCTTCAACTTTTTGGATATAAAATGTAAGTGGAAATTTGGCCTAAATTTGAGGGAATTCTCTCAAGATGTTCCTGTCCTGAGATAACATTAAAATAACAGAAAAAAAACAAACAGAAAAATCCAACAAAAAAAGACCATGGATGTGAGACAGTAATAGTGGTGGTGATTCCGGGAAAGTCTCAAATTCCAGCTATAAAACAGCAGTCTGTTCTCCAGCCTCGCACTTAATTTCCAGAGGGATTATTGATCTAACTTTTACAGTAAATGCCAAAGATTAAAACTAATGCAGAGCAACTGGACATGAACATACCACTTCTCCAGTTGATCCAGACAAACATTGTCTGGAGCACCAATGCAGGATTTCTGCTGCCTCCTCTGCCACTCCACCAGCTCCTTATTCACCAGCGTGTTGATCAGGTCATCAGTTCTGTCCAGGAGCTTACTGAGGTCTGTCAGTGTGCTCTAAGAAGGGGATTGTATGAGACAAAAATAAATAATTAGGAAAATAATTTGACTCAGGAGATGAGGGTCTTACTTCAGAATACTGATAGCTTCATACCTTTCTACATTCATTCAGTCTGTTGACAAGTAGCTGAAGGACTTTCATCTGTTCTTTCTTCACAGCTTCATCTACCACAGCTGCATAAAAGTTTCCACAGTGGGGTCACAGTTTCCATATAAGACAGATCAAACACAAAGGAGAACATTTAGCTGTGATTCAGGCCATTTATTACTCATTCTGTCACAACATGCAAATATGACCAGATATTTTTAATTTGCTTGCCTTCCATCTTGTGGGTTTGGTATTTAAAGTCAAACTCATCTTGCTGTTCCTCCAGACATAGCATTGTATGTTCCATGCACTGTAGTCCAGAGAAAAAAATAATGGATGAACTGCAACATCTTTCATCTATGAGGCACAACATAATATCATAAAGCAAAATTAATCTGCACCTGCACTTCATTCCTGAGGCCAGCCATTTTACGCTCAAGGTCCTGCTGGCTGCTTGTCTCCATGGCTTCCTGCTCTACATGCAAAAACTGGACCTGAGATAAAGCAAATGAGAGGGAGGAGCAGGTTTAGAGATTAAGAGTCATTCACATGTGATGCTGTTGTTGCAGTGCCAAGAATAATTGAGAGTCAAATTGGCTGCTGCTTTCTAGCCCACACACTGAGTCTGGTAGTTTGTCTTCAGTACATGTGGAGCTTTCTAAATAACTGCAAATACATTTTTCAGAAGAGTTTAAACCCGCAAAACATATAATGGAAATTCACAATGTACACTTTGAACATATCCTTTGTAAACTTGGCTTTAAATATTTAAGAGTTTTGATTTGAGTCAGAGTACTGCAGACAAGCAGCACATGCACTTTTGGGGGATGACCATTGAGTCATACAAAAAAAAATAAAATAAAATACCCAGTGACAACTTCCATTTTCAAGAGCAGTATGTGTGTAACTATTTATATACCCAAGCTGTTTTCATGAAATGTTTTATGTGCAGCAGGGTGTTTCCTTTCCATTACGTGCGATAAGTTTATGAAATGTTGCCCCAACCTGTTCAGCCAGATCAGCACTCTGCAGGATTTCCCTCTCTTTCTCTAAAAACCACAGGATTGTGTTTGCCAAGGCACATGGTTCCTCCAGGTAGCTCTGTCAGTGGGGAGAGATCAGATGGAAAACCGAGTCAGAGTTAAATACTTAAAATTATTATCACAGGTAGGACAACAGGAGCCAAAAAAAATAAAAAATAAAAATGTTGACTTGAAAAAAGTTCTCTAAAGACACAAAATGTCTTTTCTGATTATTTACACCCTGATGAAGACTCTAGTCGAAACACGCTGGTTTATCCATGTATGAATAAAGAATTTTTAACTACAGTCAGAGTGCCTCAGATGCGTTTTTGGATTGCCTGCCTGTACCATGGACCTACACTAAGTGAGCTGGCCAGTCGTTGAATGCTGACTGTACTTACAATAAGGAATAGGATGAAACTCAAAATCTTTTCCTTGACTCAAGCAACATGCAAACATGCATTCAACAACCACACTAATAAGTGTAAAGAGCTGATGGGAACTATTGTGGTCTTCATATTTACTGTAAATATTTCCTGTTTAATATAAAAATGTCACCCAATGGTGCTTTTATTTTTCCACATATCCCCTCCGCACAAACCTGAAAGTTCTGTTTATAGCGCCTGATGTTGTGCTGCAGTAAGAATGACTCCTCCTGGACGAAGCGGCTGTGTTGGATGTCCAGATTTTCCAGCAGGACCTGGAACAACACCTTAGCGAAGTCATAGTCCCGTGCTGCTCGTTGCCTGAAGGACACAAACCAAGTCTCAGCTTGCAGAGTATTTCACAAACAGGGTAATTAACTCCAATATTTGAATGATATTGTGTGGGTTAAATGATATCAGGTGTAAAACAGATGCCCTACCACTCCTGCTTCTCTATCCAGGCTGCCAGGTAATGCCTTACATCCATGGGCAGAGCATCCCTGTCATAGAGCTCATGTAGCTGCTGTGTGTAGGCAGCAGGAAGCTGCCTCAGTCTCTCCCACTGAGCCATTCTGAGGTCGATCAGGGAAACACCAGCATGCACACAAACAGCAAACCACATTAAATGCCTGTCACAGCGCCATTCCATTTAAATATGACGTGTTCATGAGTGTCTGTAATCAACAGTTCAAGAAGCAAAGTGCAGACTCTACAAAAGAAATGACCTGTGACTGCTAACTATATGTTATTGTATGACATGTAATAACTGCACATTGTGTCTTTTTAATAAGCCGTTAAAAGTTGAATTGGTTGTCTTGGACGAGTCAAACGCGCAGACAGGCCCGACACATTAGTAACAACACATTTACTCACCTTACTTTCCGCTGTCAGTCCGACTCTTTAATATCTTAGTAACGTTAACTAGCTAACGGCAATTTAAACCAGGCGCATAGCTAACATTAGCTCTTGTATTTCGCGTTACTAGCCAGCTGTGGCTGCTACTGGACGTTGGTAACACAAAACAACTTCGACAAGTATGCAGGCGTGTGAATGTTATTTCCTTTCTCTGTTTTTACTCAGTTATCTGTTTCATTGGATCTCTGCTCATCCCTCCCAAATGGTTCTTCCAGTGCCAACCGCAGGCGCCATTTTGGCTCAAACACAACTGTCGTTAAAGCACTGAAGAGCCGAAATGTCCGAGACAGGCCACACAGTTTCTTCAACAGAGCCGAGCTAACAGCTCATTGGTCGAGCCGGACAGAGGACAGCTGACACAGTTGGTGCAGCATCATGTCAGTCTGCAGTGAAGGGGAGGGGAGGACAAAATAGAAACTTAAGGCCCTGTCTGAAAATTTCCCGAGAAATGATGTTATGAAAGTGTTGAGGCGAGCACGTGACGTGACGCACTGCTTCCGAATAAGTGAAAAACCAAACAGGTGGTGAATCACTGATGGTCTGTTCAGAGTGAAACACTACTGTGTAGTAACATACATATCAATGAATCATATTCTATATTAAGGTTAATATTTGTATTCACAATTCAAAATAAAGGGGAAATAAAGTAAAAATATATATACATATATATTTGTATTTTTTCTTTTTTTCTTCTATCCCTGGTTTTGGTTATTTGTAAATTGTTTTTTATTTATTTTTTTATTCCTTGGTATTTTTTTATCTGTAGTATTACTTCTTTGTAATTTAATTCCCTACACCTTTTTTTTTATTTTTGTTTTGTTTTGTGTTTTTGTTTGTTTGTTTGTTTGTTTGTTTGTTTGTTTGTTTTAGATATGTTATATTTGGATGTTTGTTAATTGCTGATAAGGGTCCCTGTCTTTAATGTCCAATGTTAGGCAGGATGCTTTTACAAGCCCTCTTTTTTCCCATCCCATCTGTGCATTTTCTTGAATTACTGTATTTTTCTTTTCTTTTATCATATTCACAAATAAAAACCTTTTTTATTTTTAGTGTATATAGGCTACTCATTATTATTTGCCTCCACTGATACCTTATTTTTAATTAATTTATTTAGAGATATGTGTACAAATATTAACATTTTGTGAAACATGTTATTTCTTATTACTATTTTAATTTAATTTAATTTAATTCAATTCAATTCAATTCAATTCAATTCAATTAATTTTATTTTATTTTATTTTATTTTATTTTATTTTATTTTATTTATTTTATTATTATTATTATTATTATTTTTATTAACTTCTTACTGACACCTTTTTTTGTTTTCAAGTAAAAAGTACCCTAGGGGTGTTTTGTTTTGTTTTTTTTACCCTGCTTATACAACTGTCCATTTTTGGATATCACCACTATAACAGTAGTATTTAGTTTACCCATTCCTGCAGTTCCCACTCTCACCAGTAGATGTCATACTCGCCACATCGTTACAAAAATAAGTTGGGCTGATGATTTATTGGAGAATAATTAAATTCAGCCATGCAGGAACTTGTCATCATATTGGAATGTAGAGAGGGTTGTAAAGATTCTGGCGTCCATATTCTACACCCTCCTCGAAATCTATGGACGAGCCATGAATTATGTACAGTTTGCAAACCACAGCAATTCACATTTACTGAGCCTCACCATGCATAAATATCTTCTGTAAATTTGGTCCCTTGAGCTAAAGGGAGTTTTAAGATACTGACTACAAAATATAATAATTCGACCAAGTGAATGTTAGCTCCTTGTCAGGTTGTTAAAACCTTCACATTCTCGAAAATAATGCAGAAGATGTGACCTCAGAGTCCGACATGGCACCCACAAATTACCATTTGTTTTACTGTTTAGCACACCTGCTCAGCAGTGTCACATCCTGTCTTTGATAACATTATAACTAAACATTGTTTTACCAGTGTGGTGGACAGATGGGGACAAATAAAGAGGTTTAGAACTGAGGTTATCTTCCTCCTGGACAAACAGACATGTTATCTAACATTATTAAATAGATATTAAACTAGTGCAGCTCCTTTAATCAAATCATATCCTTTTCCATTAGGCTACCAGGAAGCAGGCTGTGTGTGTCCTGTGCTGGCCTTATCTGATGAAACAGCACCCAGCTTGCTCCTTATCTCTTTCCACTACATTTAGATAGCTGATGGGATATATTATACTGTAGGCTATATCATGGGTAACTCTGGGTTCATCAAGCTCACCAGTGTACTGAAAAATGAAGACCTGTAGAGTTAGATTGAGAAGTGCAGATTTAGCTGTTTGGTAAATATGTGTAAAGAGAGCAAAGTTCACAGGACAGCGCTCAGAAGCAGAGAGATCATTCACGTCTGTTTATGATCATCACCTTATTAACTAACATGATAACATAAGGAATATAGTAGGCAATCCATTCATATGAGATAATCTTGTTCAGGGTGCTGCTTCCTGTACAAATTGGGCAAGAAGAAGGCAACACTCTGGACTCTGGTCCGTCGCAGGGCCAACACCCACCCACACACACACTCACACACACAGAAAGAGAGAGACTAACACACTGAGTTACTTAACTTGCCTGTCTTTGGACTGTGACAGGAAAAACCACACAGAAACAGAGTTGTCGGCCAGTTGGGATCAAATAGGCCTCAAATAGTCATTCACATACAGCAGAAACTTTTCACTGCAGACAATGGGTATGTTCACATTCACATTAAATTCCACTTATATCCCAAATTGCCAGATATCAGACAGAACTGTCAGCTTGTTACGCTCCAGAATCAGCCAAAGAAAAGCCCTTCAATAAAATGTCGGCATTGTACATTTCTGCAAACCACAGATATGTTACATTTGTACATTTCACACTTATCAACGTTTCTTAAGTGACATAGTCCAGATTACATGTATACAAGCTGAGTTTCTCATTAGAAGGAGGAGGGGCTGGCGGATGGCGTGATACCTAGGAGAGACAGCTACCAAGAAGCAGACCACTGTTTGAGACCCACAAACAACAAAAACAAGTATTTTCAAAGAAACAGCAGGACCTTTCCAGCTGTGTTTGTGGTAACTAAACCAGGTAATTTTTAACCTCACTTTGGGACATTTCCAGCAGTGTTTGGTAACAAAACCAGACATTTTTTTATCTTGACTTCAGAACATTTTCAGCTGTGTTTATGGTGACAAAACTGGGTATTTTTAGATGATTTGTTGGGACATTTACAGCCACGTTTGTAGCAACAAAACCAGGTATTTTTTTAATAAGATATTGGTACATTTTCATTTGTGTTTGTAGTGACAAAACCAGGTATTTTTTAATAAGATATCAGTACATTTTCATTTATGTTTGTGGTGAAAAAACTGCATATTTTTAATAAGATGTCTGGACCTTTCCAACCATATTTGTGGTGACAAAACTGGGTATTTTTTAACGAGATATCGAGACGTTTCCAGTCGTGTTTGCAGCGACAAAGCCCGGTATTTTAAGCTAAAGCATGATCTTTTCATGTTTCAACATATCCTCTACAAATAGAATTAGCAAACTTATCATACGAAATGTACAAATACAGCATATCTATTGTTTGCAGTAACGCACAATGCCAACATTTACTCTGGTGGTTGTGTTGTAAAACTTGAATAATGATTAAATTATATAATAATTTTGTGACAGTCTAAAAGTAATAGAGCAGGGGTGTCAAACACATTGTAGTTCAGAGGCCACATAGAGCCCAATTTGATCTCAAGTGGGCCGGACCACTAATACCACTGCATGATAACCTACAAATATCAACCCCTTTAAATTCTGAAATGTGCAGATTCAATTATACGTCTTAGTTTTCCACATTCAGTCAGTCTACTACTCACTGTCTTTACATGTGACATTTTTTTTCATAATTTAAAAGTGGAAGCTATTAAAGAAGCAGGTTAAGTCATCCCCTGCCTTTCAATCTGAAGTTTTGTCAGTGCCTCAGCAGCAGCGTTCCACTAATGAATCTTTAGTACTGAACACACAGGCAGTCAAAGGGAAAGCCAACACCATGATACACGACCCCTCACAGCCACTCCACAGTTCATTTCAACTCCTCCCATCTGGCCGCCGTTACAAGGTATCATTAGCAAGGACAAACATAGTAAAGAATTCATTCATTCCAACTGCAATCAACATTATCAATAAATCGTAAGGGTTTGACTCACCTATGGCAAGTGTTCTTAGTTTTCTGTGTGTTACTTTAAACTACACTGTTATGTCTTTGATGTCTTTTTATCTATTTTTTAACCTGTGTCTTATTTATTATGTGAGCCATGTCAAAGACGAATTTCCACTGCTTTGCAATGGACAATAAAGTTTTTTCGATTCTGATTCTGATTCTGATTCTTAAGCTGCTGGTTGACAATATTTTGCATAATGTTCAATATCTTTATCTTTGCCTTATCTGCTCACTGTTGAAATTTCTCCTTAAACCTCCCAGCCTTCACATGTTCATCAAGATTAGAAGTGCAAAGTCATCTAGAGGGCCAGATTGGACCCTTTGGTGGGCCAGGTCTGGCCCGCAGGCCGTATGTTTGACACCCCTGTAAAAGAGCATAACCCACAGTTATTCCTGTGGTTCACCTTTAATTATTTGCCCTTTGTAGCACACAAAATGTTCGGAGATACTCTTGACCATGAGCTCTTATCATGAAGAAGTGTTCCTGACTGATGTGTTGTTTTACATATAAGGAAACACTGTGTGTATTTTTTTCTGTTTGGAGAGGAGGTTGAGGAGCAGGGGTGCAGAGGCAGATACTGTTTTTACATTCACTTATGTCTGCAGGAGGCTGTTTTACTTTCTATCTACAGCACATTGTGTAAAATCAGCTTGCAGGCATGGGGCCAATTTGCTTTGAAAGGTCAGATACTCTATTCACCCCTAACCTATTCACCTTCAACCTATCTGTAGCAAAGTATAGTATTATACGTTCAAAAATATTTTCATGTGCACACTTTTCAGTTGCCGACTGTTTCATTTACCATAAAACTGTTTAACTACAATACGAATGTGTGCAAAACTACCACACGGAGAGTCACTGTATGCACACTTACTGATTTAATATACAATTTACTGACATTTAAAGAAAAAACATAACACACGAAACAACAAAATTGAGTTCTGTCCCTGCAATTAACACAAGAGGTGGGAATGTGACTCTGACCTGACAAAACATTTTCATCAAAGGGAAAAAAAAAAACACACCAGAAAAGTGATTAAGGACAGTGACAGGAAGAAAATACACTGTACGGAGAGCAACGTGAAAGTCGTGAGGGATTGAAGTTTTCATTTCCTGAGACCAGTTCTTCAAAAGTTGCTGATGATACATTGTTCAACTGTTTTACAGTTTTTCTCAATCGCTTCGGTGCATTTCTCTCATCACTATTAACATTTGCACAAGAGTTAGTGCATTTCTCAAAACAATTAGTGCAAACTGCAAAACCTAGTTGATAACCTGCAAAACTGTGTCACTTGCTCAAAATGGATAGTTCATTCCTCAAAAGCAAGTATTCATGTCAGTGAAAGTGTCAGTGTCATCAAAATGAAAAGTCCTGACACCATTGTTTATGAACAGGAGAATCAAATGGCTTTGTCATGTTTTCATTATGACAGTTTACTCTGTAAGTGTTTTCCAATGCAAAAAAGTCAGATCTTTGTGACACTACCTGAAAATACTCAAGACAGCACTATACACTATTTGCACAGCCATTTGAAAACTATAGTAAAGTTACACATTACTGTATTTAGTGAGGTAACTGAGCATACAAGACACTGAATACGTATGTTTCACATTTTTACTGCAATTCTAATTTGTTCACAGCATTGTGCAAGAGAAAAATACACACTTACTTATTACTTACGTATGACACAATGACAGTAGTGCAGATTGTTTAGTGCTGAATTACTGCCCAATATACACACCTGTTCTCCCGACAAAATGTTTGAATAATTGAATTTACAGTGGTTCTCCCAACATTTGGCTGCACCCTTCGACCAGACTCAGCCATTGTGAGGCCGTGATTGACAACATGGTCCACAATTGTAGCCCTAATTTCATCAGGAGTCTGCCCATATACTTGGCCTCTTCTCCCTCTTCCCCTGTTTTGTCCCCTTCCCCTTCCTCCCCGCATCCGCACCCCTCTTCCACGACGTTGACCTTCCATTTCTGTGTCACAGTATTGTATAAATGGTATACACTATGTCCTGCTCGGTTCATATATGTTTGCCAAGTGAAGGTTCGTGGGATTCAGCTTTGAGTGACTGTGGAGAAGTGGCTTATCACTGGTTACAACTAATGCTTCACACACTCCTCCTCATCAGTGAAAGCTAAGGTTCACCTGGGAGAAATTGTTCAATTTAGGAGACATTTTCAGAAAAAAAAATGATAAAGAAATGTATAAAATTTGCTTGACAGATTTTGACAATAAGCTCAACATTTTTGTATGTAATGACTCAAGCAATGAAATGAGGACTATTAGTTTTATAGGGAATGACTATTCAGCATCCATAAGTATAGTTCATTTTGACTGACATGACATAAGCAAATGATAATGTTATAAAACAGCAGAGAATTGTATGAAAGCAATTGATGCATGTCCAAAAGCATTTGCAATTTGTTGGAAGGAATGAGAAACTGCTATTATGATGTGCACAAACGACTAAATGTTGTGGAGGTTGAACTAACAGTTTTGAGAATTTTAATTCTGATCAGAGAAATGCACTAAAGCAACTGAGAAAAACTGTAACCAGTATACACAAAAAGAGCTGTTTTTCTACAAGCAAAAAGGTCCAAAGCTTACTTTGAGATCTTAGATAGAGATAGATAGATAGATAGATAGATAGATAGATAGATAGATAGAGATAGATAGATAGATAGATAGATAGATAGATAGATAGATAGATAGATAGATAGATAGATAGTTTACAGTTATTATTATTAGTTATACATTTTAGAAAGATAAACTGATTCACATAATTTACAGACTAATTAAAAAATAACAAATCATCTTCATTAAAGAATAATTATTGTGTCAAACTGTGTAAAGTGAAGTCTGTGTGCGCACTCACACAAACAATAAAAGCTTTTTCCCCTTTCAAAACATGATTCTGATAATCTGAGTAATACAAAAATGTGTCATCTTGTTTTTCCCAAATAATCTAGATTATATAAAGTCTGGTAAACCAGTATGTTACTCTTCAACCATGTCAGTTAACAAACATTGATCTTGTGTCATTGTTTAAAAAATAAAAGTATAAACTAATCTTAACATTTATTGCTAAAGCTTCAAAGGTTGCTTTATTGATCCTTCAGTCTACTGGATGGTGATGACGCCCTCCTCCCAGCTGAACTGGTTCACCAGCACATCGTCTTCCTCCTTCATGGAGTTGAGCAGATACTTGACACCGGCTTTCACGCCAGTCTTCACCCCTGCACCCAGGGCGTAGCCTGCCACCCCAGCAGTCCCCCCGGTGGCGACCATGAGAGCATCCGTGCCGAGGTCAACCGCGCTGAGGATGGCTCTCTCCTTGGCTGTTTCCGAGCAGTTGACTGAGGCGTAGTACACAGCTGTGCCGAGGTTATACAGGGTGCTGACTGCAGGGATCCACTCCACCACATTGTACACGCGCTCCTCGCTTTTGTTGATGCAGGTCCTCTGGGGGCTTCGCTTCATCCGCTGACCTGAAGCAGCTGGGGTGAAACTGTCCTCCTCTGCACAACACTGACGGATCCAGCATTCAGACAGTGTGGATTCAGAGGGCAGGACACGACTGCCTTTTTTCAGCACTGCCTGGTACTTCCCAGGTTTGAGCAGTCCACTGCTGGTCACACCAGCACACAGAGCTCCCAGTCTCTCACAGGCGCTTACAGCCTCCTCGAGATCACCTCTGGCTCCCTCCACAGCTGTTCCTGCCAGCGTGGTCCCACTCACCCTGCTCCAACCCTCACAGTGCCCTTCCTGCTTGGGGGAACCTTCTCCCACCATGGCCAGCTGCTGGATGTTAAACATCACAGCCTCTATTTGGCGCCCTGCTTGATCCCTCCCTGAAGGTGATGCTGCTGATGCAGGTGTAGGTGGGGACTTGTTCATCCTCCTCTCTATCAGACCCTCCACCTCCATCAGGAGCTCCTCCGTATCCGCCACTCCCAGCAGGTCGTACAGCTTGAGCACCAGGGTCTGTGCCTCCTGTGGGCAGCCCACCACCACCAACACGGGCACTAAAGAGAGACCCAGCAGCTCCTGGGGGAACATGGAGGATGACGGGTCGTCCAGAGTGCTGGCAGCCAGCAGCTCCTCACAGCTGACGTTCCCCTGAATGTGAAGATGATCATGAATCTGCCCTGGAAACTTCGCCCTGAGACCTGATATTATATTTTTGGCAGATCGATTTCTCTCATCTTCCTGTGCAACCACTGATGCAGGATCAGGCTTTTCTGCAGACGGGATGCCGAGCTGGAGTTGGGATCCGAGGAGAGACTGTGGATCCTGTTTGGCTGTCTCCTCTCCCTCTTCATTGAAGTCAGCTCCTGGAAGCAGAGTGTTTCTCAGCGCCAGAGGAGGTGGCGCCCTGCACAGAGCCTGTTCATTCAGCAGGAGCTGGATCACAATCAGCCACTTCAGCTTGGAGGACATCATTCCACTCTTGTTAGAGCCTTTTTACCAAAGCTACTACATTAAACACAGGGAGGGAAAGAAGAAGAAAAGCAACACATGAGAAATGAGTCTTTTTAATGTGCATACTGTTAATGCTGCAGGCGGATTTGTTTATCTTTAGCTCTCACACAGCGATTTGGCTAGAGACAGTTTTGTGGCTGCACCTGTTTCACTGCAGAAAAAAATTAAAATGACTCATTGCTCTTATCTTGCAATGTTTCTAGTGTTGCAATTAGTCATTGGTCTGTATTTTCTGATTTCAGAATTTTGATCCAGTCTGCCTACAAAAGAAAAAACCAATGCTGAGTAAAATAAGCTTATAACATGAGAAGATATTTTACGAATCTTGAACAGGAACATAATGAAAAGCAGAGTTTGACCCTCTGTGACCTTAGTACTGAGTGAAATTATTACAGTGTCAAGATTTTCACATCAGAGGAATGCAGCTGTCAAATATTTCAGTAGAAAAACACTGGTTCACATTACAAACATACACACACAAAAAAATCTAGATTTTAAAAATGTTTAGAAATGTTTCTAGCAATGCAAGAAAGAGCAACACATCCCAACACGGAGCCTCCACACTGAGCTTTTCCTCTTTTTCCTGCACTGACTACAACTAAAAATAGAAACATTGTTCCACCCACAACTTCCTAATTTCATTGCATCTTCTGATCCTGTTGCAGCTATGTGTCCAGCACCTACCTTAGCAACAATCGGATGTGGAGTCCAGAGTGTAGCAGTGCGACCAAAATGGCTTCAGCGTGTAGGATGCTTTTTGTTTTCCTTGTTTCTCTTTTTTTATCCTGAAAACATGCATAGCAATCTTCTTTCTCTTTGCCTCCAATGAGAATCTCCTTCTTTACACATGACATCCCACAGCCCTCCCTCTGTCTCATCTGTCTTTCAGCTCCCTCTTCTCTTTGGCCTCATTGCTCAACAGGGAGATCGGGGCTTGAATATTGATTCACGTGGGGAAAGTCCATGTGTTCTAAAGCAGTTTTGTTTGTCTGCCCTGCTATCCTCTCATCCCTCCCCCGTCCCTCTGCTCCCTCTCTCTCTCAGTCGGCAGGTTTTTGTTTCTGACCCAAATACTTGAAAGAAATCTCCCCTCATGCCGTGAGCAAGTTTATCTCTTACACAGTCAAGACACAAGAGGAAAACAGGGGGCTATCTGAGGTAAAGACTGAACTCAGGCACAAAAATAGAACTTGAGTTACAGAAAAAATTGCACTTCATAATGGATTTATCTTTGTTACTGCCAACCTGCCCAATATGCATGCATTTTATTTATTTATTTTTTTACATCTAAAAACATCACTTCCTTTTACTAACTTCCTTTAGAAAAGGCCTTCTTTTATTCTCTGAAGCCTCATTCACTCACACTATAGAAACTGTTGGTAAAAGTCCATCTCTCTGGCAATCAGAGCACCCACAATAACATGACTCTGCCCTGGAGCAGGCCATTGCTGTCCCATGAAAACCATGTTTGAACACAAAAAGGACAGAAAAAATAAAGTTTGCATAAACTATAACAAAACACAGCCCTTTTCCAAATTTGTGACCGTGCATGTTTCAGAAAATTCAACTTTTTTAAAAAAGTAACTCAAGAAGTAAGAAAAGTTTATATATTGAAACATTTTATCTTCCAGTTTATTGGGAAAAAAACCATTGCAAACAAAATTGGAGATGCAGGGTTTTCACTGGATAGCAGGGATACATCGGTGTCAGTTTGAAATGTGACCATAGACTCCCTACGATGATGGATTTAAAATCCAGACCAAACCATTTAACACTCAAGAGAATGCAGAAGTTGAAGTGTTTTATTAAAAAAAATTGTGCAACAGTGTGCAACAGTGTATTTTTTACACCCCCTCCCTTTCACGCCCTTTCTACTTTCTCTATCTCTACACACACAACTCTGTAATTGTGGCATAAGGCATTCCCAGGCCCCCCTAAAAAACTCAACTATCACAACCAAATACCTAACCCCAACCCTTACACTAACCTGAACCTTAAAGGTGCTCCTGATAACATCAGTCTCTAGATGTCGCACTCCCCCCTTTCACCTTCCTTTAACATCACCACACTAATGTTACTCAGAGTGGTTGCCAGTTTGTTGCACAACACAACCTGCGTATTTCATGGTTGAGTGGAGAGACTCAGTCATGACAAGTGCTGAGTCTTTCAGAGTAATAAATTCAGTTTACAGCATGTAGAAGCTTAGAGTTACTTCGTGCGGTCGTGTTTCAAGAATCATGTAACATAATCTAATGTTACGGTAACTTTATGGCTAGTTGGCTCTAGGATGACAGGCATAACATGACAATATTCTGTTACGGGTCATGTAAACAGTGTATTCTGTTTGAATATTTATGACTTTTACATATAATATATAATCATTTTTCTCATTGTATCATTTTCTGATTAAGACGTGGGATGTGCTGATGTTATCTTTGGTTTTGGGATCATTCTTTGGACATGTGTACAGCACATTCAGATCATGTGTCTCAGCTGGGTTTTTAGCGCAGTTTGCAACACATGGCCTCTTGCTCATCTAAGGTCAGCTGTCTGCGCCCTCATGGATGCGTTACACACCAACCAACTCGCCAACAGTTTGCAAGGCTGGTGTAGAGACGCATGTCCATAAGAAAAGCCCACATATCTGTTCAGAGGGAGAAATACACCTTCTTTTAAACATTATGAAAGACTTGAATAGTTGGACAGTTGGACAGTTCTTTTGGATATGTGCAAATAACGCAACAGCAACCTTTTCAAGCAGGTGGTTGAAGCAGGGCTGCTGCTAAGGGCACGCGCAACACACACTGTGCCAGCAGCTGACCTGGCTCAAAGGAATGAGAGAGGGAGGCTGTGCTGACACGGTCAAACAAGTCCACCAACACTGGAAAACTTTTGTCAGAGCACGTTAATTGGAGTAAGCAGAGCTGCATGAGAATGGCAGTATTGGTGGAATATTCATTTTTCACTGGACATGTAAATAACTCAGTAGAAATATTGTTTTTTGGAATAAGGGCAAAAAACAGAATAATTTGTGCATGTAAACATAACCACTGGGAGAAAGGGACAGCTCTCCTCCAATAGAGGCCAAAGGAAATATCAGTGGATGTAACAGTCCTTGTTTTCCAAAAATGTCCTCACTCTCCAGGCCTAAAACTCAAATTGGTTCTCACAAAGCCAGACGTACATGTACACTCCCTCCCTCTCTCTTTCTCTCTTCGCGCAATAAAATGTCTTTATTCTGAGAGAGCACTCCAGAGCTTTCTCCCCTCCTTTTTAAAAACAAAAGGCTCATTCAAGAACAAATGGTCCTCTGTGGACAAAAAGAAACATTGTGGCACAAAAAGAGTTAACTTAGTCAAACTTATCACCTATGAGTGTTTACCCCCTGCATTATCAGGGTGCTTTCAAAACTGTGGCTCATGAAGGTGACCCTCACAAACCTCCACATAGTGCTGTAGTTTGAGTTGAGTGAGATATGTATAACCATTGATATGTACCGTATATATGAATACAAAGTTTCAGGAGAGCGTCTTAAAATGATTTATGCAGTCATATCACCCATAAATCATCATATCAACCTGTGTACTGTATAAATTCCAAGTGAGTACTCGATAAGCTTGTCCTGCTGTCATCCTAGTATATGTTTTTAAGGATAAGATAAGGCAAGTTTAGTTGTGTAGTGCCTCTCAACAATAAAACACTTCAAACAGCTTTACGTAAGACATAAAAAGCATTAAGACAAGATATAAAAGATACAAGATAAAAGAGTGAAATTAAATACAGGATAAAAATAAGCCAAAGTTGAATGAAACAGATAAAAGAGGAGACTTGAAGATACAGTTCAACTAAATATTATCATAATTCAATATTGGCACAAGAAACATGAGAAATGAATAAATAAACAAATAAATAAAAGATAGACATGGGACATGTCCAGGACATTGACTATTTTTCCCCTAGTAATCTCACATTATCATAATTTGAATGTGCCACTGACTGATATTGTATTGACGATGATGACCTGAAGATGCTTTGACATTCAGGGAGACATGCCACATTGATGAAATATTTTCCATATCTCCACATATGGTCTTTTTGAATGGTATCATGAAGCTTGTATCTGCAAAAGCCTAAATAAAAACACAAAACTTCCAAATGTTTAAATTTAAAGGCCCAGTGTGTGGGATTTAGTGGCACCTAGTGGTAAGAATTACAGATAGCAACCAACAAACCTGAAAAATCTGAAAATGCAATAGCCCTATCTAGAGCCACTCCTTGGTTTGTTCTTACTGGGCCACTGTAGAAACAACATGGCGGACTCCATGGAAGAGGACCGGCTCCCTTTAGATATACATGGCTCATTCTAAGGTGACAGACAGGTGATTATAAGCTAATGAAAACATAGTCATGAATATTATACCAGTTCTGCCAATATTTCCCTAAATCCTACACACTGGACCTTTAATAAAATACAGCAACAAATGAGGAGAGTTTCAGGCGCGTATTATTCCAGATATGTGGTGTATAAAACCTGAACGCTGCTCCTCCATGTTTGGTTGTGACTCAGTAAGCAGACCTGTCCCACATGATCTGAGACAAGGATGTCCAAACTTTTCTGAATGGGTGCCATCTGCCTCTCGCATCATATGGATTAGTAAAAAGAGAAAAATCACATACAAATGAGATAAATGTAACTGTTTCATCTTTCCATGATAAATTATTCAACTTTCCACCACTTATGAAAGTAGAGGCCGTCTGTTTATGAAAACACATTAGTCTTGTTTGTGTAGTTCCTGTTTCGTGCATGTCTGCAAACTGTCTTACCATCATGAGTGATTTTGCTTGATTAACCAACATTGTGTGGTGGGCCACATATAGGATATTTTGAAATACAATCCACAGGTCGTCTAAATTTGGTCTGCAGGCCAGACTTTGGACGTGGCTGATCTGAGGCGTCTGGTGAGGTCATAACAGAGCATCAGATCAATGATGTATTTTGGCCCTAGACTATTCAGTTGTTGTTGTTTTTTAAATAGTGTGTGTCCTGCGGTTTTGTTCCAGTTTGCCCTCCGAAAGTTTCACACAGATGAAAGAAGAGAGAGGCCTGAGTCTGACCATGCAATTGATATGAGGGTGTGGTGTAGAATATACATGCGTCATGAATCACCTCATTCTCATTAAATCTAATGACATCATAAGCGACGAGTGTAACCCATTAAATAAACCTAGTTTTTGCTCACATATACGTCAAGAACGTCACCCGCCTCCGTCCAGCCCCCACCTCCTCAGCTGCAGCTGCGTCTTCATCACCTCCCTTCTGGACTACTGCAACAGTCTACTCTATGGCTCATCTTCAAAAACCAAACCCAGTAAGCTCCAGGATATTCATAACTCTGCTGCTTGGCTACTCACCCACTCTCGCACCCGTGACCACATCACCCCCGTTCTCCATAAGCTCCACTGGCTCCCCTTCCCCCAGAGAATCCACCTCAAAGTCCTCCTCATAACATATAAACCCCTTAATAACCAGGCCCCACCCTACCTGTCTGAGCTCCTCCATCATCACACCTGTTCAAGGCTGCTTTCAGTCACTGACAGTTTCTTCTCCTCATCCCTTATTTGTTCTCTTGCTTGTCTGTTTGTTTTTTGTCCCTGAATTTGTAAAGCATCTTTGAGTGCCGTGAAAAGTGCTATGTAAATATAATGTATAATTATTATCATTATTATGAGCACAAACGTGGGTGTGAATGGACCCACAAAAACACCCATTTCAAAGGAAAAGGTGTGTAGCCTACTTGCAGAAATGATTCATGACATGACTGTAAATTAGCCTAATTATGAAACTACAGGACAAACAAGACCAGAGAGGAAAAGTACAGGGAACAGAGACTGAAAAGAAAAAAAATCACTTGAGTCAAAGTTGGAAAAAGTGTCACACCATTCTTTTTATTCACTATTCACGAGCCTGGATAAAAGCCCTCTGGATTTTCATTAATTAACAGTCTGACAGCTGGCAGGTGTGTGATCCTTAAAGTACACAGGTTTACACTATCAGTCCTGTAGGGAACGGAGTAGAATACTTGTTAGTAGATAAGAATAACTCATCAGAGTCAGTCCATCAAAAGTCATCAGGACGTGTTGATTTAAGATGGCTGCTCCACACACAGCTGTGGTTTGATTAACCACCAGGGAGATTTAGCTCACTGGATTTGAGTCATGATCACACAAAACACACCGGCGGCGTACGATGCGCGTCGGCACTTTACGCTATTGTTCTATTTTTCCAGCGTCGCCGCCCTTGAAAAAGCGCTACTTTGTACTTCCCAGGCTAGCGCACTGGCGTGTGCAATAGAACTCCGGTTGATGCCCCGCAGCGCGACGCTTTTTGTGTTTGTTGGGGGCGGCACTTGACGCCGCCGGTGTGTTTTGGCCTTTAGTCTGTAGTGAAAGTTCACTCTTGAACTTGGAAAACACTAGTTGTGAGTCACTGAGGGGCAGCAGGGGTGTCAAAGTCGTTTTAGTTCACGGACCACATACATGAGCTGGACCAGTAACACCACTGCATATAACCTACACACAACATCTCTGAATTTTTCCTTTCTTTTAGTTTAAAGAAGGACAAAATTTACAAAACAGATGATGATCAGTCAGAAATGCTTTAAGAAACATTCCCACATTCAGTCAGTCAGTCAGTCAGTCAGTCTGCTTCTCACTGTCAGTACATGTGCATTTTCATAAATCTCCACTCCTGTGTAGTAATGGTGCTGGCATGCTGCCATTGCCACACCAAACTGACGTGGGAGCAATTGAGGAAGTAGATTAAGTCATCCCCTGCCTTACAAATCATTAACAAATCTAATGTCTTGTCAGTGTCTTATAGCAACAGGGTTCCACCAATATTGATTTAAGAAATAAATCTGACAGATTCTTTTGTCCTGAAGCTGCTGGCTGACAATATTTACCACAATGTTCAGAATCTTTAAATATGACTACATTAAGTATTCACTGTTTTTTCAACTGTAATCTGGTCAGGGAGGAAAAGCCTCTGAAGCAGCATTTTACACAATGTCAGCTCCTCACTCTTACTTGCTGCTGAAACTTGACGCATCCTTTCATGTGCATTAATAGTGGGTGTGCCAAGTCATCCACTGGCCATATTTTAGACACCCCTGTGAACATGAATATTGGCTTAAGACTTTTTAAACTGATTTAATCAAATAGTTTACAGTGTTTAAAAAAAAAACAACTGAAATTTGAAAGTCACCAAAATCCAGTGTTTATTAAGCACCTCATGCCAGCATCATCTTGATGCGGTATAAGGATATTTATCCAACATCTGCAAAATGTCATTTTGTTAATGTCCACACAATGTGAAACATCATTACACATTTAAAATATTGTCAATCTGATTTTCATTCCAACCAAAATTTAACAACATCAGAGTCCGTCTTTCTGATATCATATTGATGCCAGGTGCAAGCTAGGAACTAACAACTTATTGAGGAGAAATGTCAATGAGGTGGGACACACACCCACAAAAAAAGCCACTACTGTAAAATATGATCTATTTAAAAAGTTGTAAACTGGTGCCAAATGAATGAATCAGGGCAAAATCAAGACATAGCTGGAGTAAAATCTGAAATTAACCCTTTTTCCTCATCTGAAACTCAAATAAATTTAATCTAGGGCTCACCATGTGATTAAGGTCTGAACATAACATGTTAATTTTATGAAAAGCAAGCTGCTGTTTTCGCTGCCATCTGTCTTTCAAAGGCCATAGATCGTGGAGTTTTAAGGCTAGAGTGATGACGCTGGTTGTAAATGGGTTCTGTGGGTACCCACGAGTCACCGCTTTACAGACATGTCCATTTTATGTTAGTCCCATACATGTTTGGGCACATACTATGCACTTTTTGCATGCAATGTTTATTACAGATTTATAAATAGACACATACTACTGAGCTGCATCTCAAATTAATCTTCAGGTTTCCAGCTTTCAGGTGATATGTACCGCTATGAGCTCACCTGCTGTCTCCCCAAAGGAGATGAAATATCTTGTGTGTGATGTTTATCATACAGCCTGAAGAGCTGAAGAGCTTTAGAGGTGTAAATTAAGTGTGATTTATTCAGTCTCCTGGAGTTAAAAACCATCAGCACATTCTCACACTCACACGCACGCACACACACACACACACACACACACACACACACACACAGAGTTTGTAGCATCTTTATCTTTGGTCTTATCAAATAACTGAAAGTCACACACACAATTCAGTTCCTGATTTTGACTGATAAGTATTTCTTTGAGGTGCTAGATACACATGTATATTGTTTGGTTAAGGTTGAATGAATTAGTGTCAACTCTGCCGAGTGTTATCTAGTCACGCTCATTCTTCACTTCCCTGTATATGTATTCCTCTAAAGGATTGTTTCTGTCTGTGACACTTGTAAATATATGACGCATTTCTGCAAAGTTTCTGCAAAGGAAAATGTCCAAACTTTGAAAAACATAATTTCTTTTCGGCTGCTTTCACAACAGGAGTGACACTTCTGCCCTACAAAAACAAAACACAGTAACTTCATATTTGGAGCTACAACCTGCATCTGACTTTCTGACATCTGTGCTACTCAGCTGTGGAGGGTATAAAAAGAATAAGAATATATATAGAAGCGTCCACCCACTTCCTTCCTCTTCAGTAACCTACCCATGTGTCTTATAGTACACTCATCTCATCAGCTACCACAGAAGCTTAGCACATGTCAGCTGCAATCTTAATGTGAGTTGGTAGTTGAGCCACCTTGAAATGACATGATTAAAGGTATTAAATTGTAAAGTAGTGTATTATCTTAATTAGAATACAAATATTAAGATGATGGTTAATAATCTTAGCGCAAATTTGGTGTTGATGATGTAATTTAGTTTTAAGTCTAACAGGCAGCTGAGTCAGGCTGTTCTACAGTGCAGCATAACACGAATCACTGATTTAAGAAACAGGGGGATAACTTGGCTGCTATAGCTCCAGAAGATCGAAGTAAGTGACAGGAAGTAACTTGTTTTAGTGAAACATTTGTGTGCTGGGAGGCGAGCACTCTCATTAAAGTGGCTCTGCAAAAGAAAACGCCACAGGAACATGAACAGCTGTATGTTACTGCGTGATTCAACATGTAGTGATAAACAAAGACAATCATAATTTGATAGTCAGTGCCCTGGAGGTGAAGCCTATAACAACAGAACCAAAGACACCTTGTGTGAAGCGGAACAGAGCAGTACATTAGTGAAACTCAGTATTACTGGTGAATGCCACAGGTTAAAGATGTGGCAAATCAATTCCAACTGGCCATGTCTGAAAACGGATCAATATAGGGGGCACCACAGTCCTGAGGTGGAGTCCAGGCTTTTCCGAGGTGCGTTCACAAGTTGTTTTATTGGCTTTAGATCTTTACAGCAATTCACTGAAAGAACAAAGCAGGCGTATCTTATTGCATGATCAAAATCTTTGTCAAAACTTCTCATTTTCAGTGTGTAAGTTGTTCGCTCGGAGGTTGTAGGTTCCACTTAGAGAAGGGAATGTATGAATGAATGTACTTTGTCATCATACAGGTCTGAGTATAAATGTGATTCAGAGGGATTCAACTCATGCAGACTACACAGAGTGCAAAAATTAATCCTAACACAATAAGTCAATAGACCAGGATAAGAGCAGTGCCATAAAAAGTTCATTTAAACTCCGTACACAGGACCTAAATCCTGTCGGAACACGTCAAGTTTTCCAGGCTGCTCCTAAAGAACATTTCAGCCACAGCGGACATGGACTGTCAAGACAATCAGACAATCTGAAATTAAGTGTTTCCTTTTCCTTTATATACAACAAAAAGAAGAGTTTGGTTAGAACATATCTGTGGTGCCCACTAGCTCACCTGGTAGAGTGGGTGCCACATGTCCTTGCTGCAGCAGCTGGGGGTTCAGTGTGGTTCATCCCTTTCACTCTACAGCTTCCCTATCCAATATAGGCAAAATGCCAAAGAAAATGATCTTAAAACAAAAGACATGGTCATGAACACAGTATAGATCAGTAGGTACGGGTGATTGTTTTGTAGAACAGGATGATTTTTGCTGTTCAAATGTGACCTTATAAATTCCAGGTGGGTGTAATCAAACTTTTCTGCGTATTCATCTGTGGACGGAAAGGATCAGCCAGAAGCCTTCCGCTTGTCCTCTCATTGATTCAGAGAGCGTGGGAGTTATTTGGATCTCTGCTCTTACACACCAGTCATTGACGGTGTAGACAGAGCAGCAATATCCGCTCGCAGGGCGTACGCTGTTCCCAAGTCCAGTCCACTTACACAGGCACATCAAACATTCAGTTTTCCCCTGGGACACACACACACACACACACACACACACACACCACTGACCATTTGTATATCAGTTACTCACCCCATGTTACGCTGAATTCAGGAAGAAAAGTGTAGGATTTTGCACACAAATGTTCTGATATAGTTTTGCCCTCCTTTTACTCCAGTTCATCCCGAATTTGCTTAGTTTTTGGATTCTTCATTCACCATGGAGGCGTGTGAGAAACACAGTTTAAGCTAAAATTCCATGTAATACGCAATGAGTAATTTATATACAAATGGTCATTTTGTGTGTAAAGGTTTCCATTAATGCATCCAGTATAACCAGCTGCTATGTTGTGTGAAACTGGGACGTACTGTTCCTTGTGGCAAATCCAATTTTGAGACTGTTTGAGACTTCCCTGTTAAATCATTAGGAAGGGGCTTTTGTGACATTAATAATTAATTAGTCACTTACTTACCACAGTAAACTTGTTTATTTTAATGTTTGTTTGTTTTTTTCATTAAATAACCACCAATGAGAAGACTTCTTTTATTAGGGTCTGGGCAGCTAAGCTGCCAGGACACTATTGTAATCCTAGATATTCTTCTTCTTCTTCTTCTTTCTTCTTCCGAGGAAATCATACTTCCCATAGGTGAAAACTCACCAAACTTTGCACAAAGGTCCAGTCTCATGCCAGATATCCTCAGCTGTAAACTCAAGCCAATAGTCCTGATGGTGGCGCTATAGCAAGCGTCTAAAGTTCAAAACTTTGAAAATTTATAACAAATCAACCATACGTGCTACAACTTCACAACTTTCATCAAAATGTAGCCCCAATACTGAAGAAACTTGTGTACATTTAAACCTATTAAAAATTATGAAGTTCATCACTCTGTTTTTTTTCAAAAACTGTAAAACTTCTTAAACCTATCTCCTCCCACCATTTTTTGCTCAATTGACACCAAACTTGCTACAGAGCATCTTCAGACTGTCCTACAAAAACTATGTTTCTCAGATTTTTGATTTATCAAAAATTGAGCCTACAGTGCATCAAAATGTTTGACTGTAAACAGTACTGTAAACATATACATGCAAATTCTTGCTAAATAAATCTTCAATGTTCATGAAAAAAAATGACAAAATTCTAGAGTCATGGTAGATAATGTGTGGCAAATTTCAGAATTTTATCTCAAAAACTGAATTTTTGACAGCATTTTGAATTTTGCTCTAAGGTGAACAATTGGAGTCAATGTAAAAATGGCATTTTTAAACATCAGTTTTTCACTTATGGAGCAAATCAATCATTGTTACAAACAAATTACCAACATCTCCATGCTGTCTAGATGCAATATGTGTATTATCAGATTTTTGTTTCGATAACTGAATTTTTTTACAGTTGTTTCAAATCTACCTTTCCATGCACGGACAGCTGCTAAACCTGCACGTCTGGCTTAGTCAATTTGTGAAGCTACATATGAATTGTCACTGACTAATTAGCTCAGTGAGATAGAAATTGATTCTTAGTCTCAGACGTTGTTAGTTCAAGCCTCAGCTGATGCAGACTGTGTTGCTAAATTCCTAAATGTCTTCCAATTCTTCGGCTTGTTGCTCAGAATAGCCTAAAAATGCCCGGACCCCACCCATCGCTGAAAAATTATTCTATTATATTTGCATCCAAATATCTCATGTTGACACTTTCAGTCATTTGATAAGATGAATAAGAATGATGCTGCCAACTGTGTGTGTGTGTGTGTGTGTGTGTGTGTGTAGGGGTTGTATGGGGGTTTGGGTGGCGGGTGGAGCTCTAATTGGATTACAAATGAGCTCAAGGACTATAATAATTGAGACGGAGAGGCTACTGAGCGGAAAGACATACTTTGATTTGGCATAGAGCTCCTTTGATGCCAACTGTTGAACAGATCACTGCTTTATACTGTCACATCAGATCAAGATATTTCAACGCTGCTACCAGGTGAGACTTTCATGATATTATCATTAATTTTTTTATAGCATATTGTGATAAAGCAGCCTGATGGCATTATGGCAGGTTAGTCTGTTTATTCAGAGAAGACAATGATATACTGTACCAGCCTGTTTTCTGACTAAATCTTTTTGATTTATTTTGTCATATAAAACTTTGTATGATTTGTTAGATGAATAATTTTTATGTTGGGCCATTTTATATTTATGATGGGTCCAATTGTAACCTCCTGATAAAATGAAAGGATCCTATGGAATGAAAAATTGCGTAATTTGTTACAAACTCTGACTCTGGTTACATTTCAGTTAAGCAGTTGTTGATTTCCAGAAGAATTTCCTTTCCTTACAATGTATTTATCATTCATTTATTTTAACACAGTTGTTCATATATTTAGAATTTTATGCATGTCTTCAGACAAATTGCACATGTTTGTATGTTTTGCTTATCTGCTGTGAATTTACTAAAAAACTTTTTTTAGTTAAGTCATTTAATTGGACTCAGTTTTAGGATGCATTTCACACTTTTCCTATTCTATTTTCTAATTAAGTGTGAAATCATTAAGTTCTTTCCAGGAATTTCTTAAGAAATAAGTAGAAAAATGGCAACACGTTATAATAAAGGTAGAAAACACACATGTAACTAATGCGTCATGATGCATTGATGCATGAACGAATGCAGGATGTATCAAGAGTTGCTTGCCCTTGAGAAATGATCACATCACAATGAGCTGATGTGATTAGTCACACTTAGTGGTTCAACTAATGACTGTTTCTTCAGACACTGATATCTCTACCACTGGATTACAGTTCCTGTTCTCAGAGAAATGTGAAGCTGTTTTAATCAAGCAGGTAGCACAGACGTAGATTTGTTACAACGCAGTGAGAGTGGATCCAAACACAGGACACTTAAAAGCAAGGAGACAGGGATGTATTGGAAATGCAAGCCTGGGGGAGCTTGGGTAGGTAGCTGGGAAACTGGTGCTAGGGCTCGATGCTGACGAGACAGGGGACAGAAACAGGGAGCTGAGCTGAGCCAGAGCAGACAGAGCAGCAGGAAACAGGAGACAGGGTTAGGCAGGGGGAAAACACCCAACAACAAGCAAACAGGATAAATGCAGGTGAGATGCTGGAAGCAAAGTACACTGACAGGTAGCAGAGACAACGATCTGGCAATGAGCTGATGGAGAACCAGAGCAGAAACACAGTGGGGTTGATGAGTTGATGGAAGGCAGCTGCAGTGAGGTGAATGAGGCGTAATCAGGAGGGAGCGAGAGCACCAGGAAAAAGTCACACCCACACCACACATACACAAACACACGTAGACTGATAGAGGGAGACAGGAGACACAGAGGAAGAAGGAAACAGAGAAACAAATATCTATATTTAGAACATGTGCACGAACGAGGACAACAGGTCTATGTTAAGAAATATGAAGTGTATAAGGTTCAATTAACCCATAATGTAATGTCCTAATAGAGGCAGGGTTGTAGGAGGCTTTAGATGTAGTAGTCCACAGTCAATGATACATTTGTTTGCATTAGCCACTGTAATGCTCTGCTATGTAAATTAAGAGTGGTATAATTAAGGAGCATTACAAGACAAGCAGACAACCGTTTGATGGAGGAGAGGCTGTGATTGTTGCAGGCTGTCAGGCTGATTGATCGGATGAAATTAATCACTATGCACTTAATGTACTGGTTCAGTTATATATGTAATGGGAGTTAATGGAGGCTTTCTTCTCATAATGGCCTGTTTGAGTCTGGACATTGGTCATTTAATCACTGTCATGATTTTAACTAAAGTATGAAAATAAAGTAGGCCTATGTGACGCTGGTAAAACTTGGTCACAGACATGCTGAGTGTGACCAATATGATGACAGGACAGTGTCACAGGGAAACTAACTGCAGTCTGCTTGTGTGTGTGCTTTTTCTGCATTAAATCTGACTTACATTTCAGAGGGATGGAGAAGACTCCAAACTGCTACACCCTTGCTTCACTGGTCGCTTTAGTCGTCCTCGTCTTACTTCCTGCGAGGTCTGGATGTGAGGAAGACACCTACAAATCACTGACAGAGGTAAGACATAGTTTCATAGTGGGAAGCTGAGATGTGCATTCACTCCCAACAGGCTAACAGATGATGTTTTGTCTTTCAGGCTAAGCTGGAGTGCTGCGCTCGAGGAGCTGCTCCGTTGAAGAGATTTAAAGACATCGACTATGACAGCTTTGTGGGTCTGCTGGGAAAGAGAAGTGCTGCTCAACCAAACAGTGAGTTATTATTTCAGGAGACACTTCTTCCTTTCCTGCTGTCTAAAGCTGAACTCTTTTTGCAGGTGACAGAAACTCCCAGATGCCATGAGCTATAAACCAGTATTCATTATTTTGATCGTACTTACCTCACCTATGATACTGAAGCTTTATGACATTGTATTTCATTTTCTGTGTATCTTAACACAGGACACATGGACCACGTCCTCGCAGATCTGTTGTGGCGGAGAACAGGTGAATGACTTCAGCAACACAGAGAGCAATTCATTTGATACAAGAAAGAAAAACTCCCAGTACTGCTGACCTGATAGAAGCCAAGAATGGTCATGCTTGTAATTTTTTTTCAAAGATATACTGCGCAGGATTTTCCCTAAAAACAATATATAGACTCATGCAGTAGTAAGTAAGTAGTTCAATCGACACATATGACGCACTAGAAGTGTGTGGCGGTGTATTTGTCTGCAGAGACTCTGCCCTCTGTCTGTGTTTTCTTATGCGTTCAGGGCGTTCATCCACAGAACTCAGGTGAGGTCAATACTTTATAAAGACATAGTGATCAGGTGCCAGACCACAAGCAGGATGCATCCAAGAGACACAGCACAGGAATATACAAATATAGCAAGGCGAAATGCAAACAAGAGTGAATCTGGGGTTGGCTTTTAATTTCACTTTTGCTGGTACGTGGAACTGGTTTGCAACAATCCTTCATATTATGCCTTTACTGATGTCATCTCGAGGTAACAAAGCTTGTTTTCTCATGATAACGGGTCAATTTCTTGAGATAAATTCATCATAATGTCTCCTTAAATGATGACTGGTCTGAATTTAAGACACAATGCAGTTTCTGCCTATGTTAGACCTTGATTGAAGTACAGCTGATCAAAAATTGGTACTCCTTAATCTGACTTTGTAGTCCATTTAGATTTCCTAAATCTCCGTTATAAACCAGCCCGCTGATAGAGGACTGACCAGTAACCTCTGATGATGATGGTGAGCTGCTCCCCCGCTGACCTCTAGCTTGCTTGGCGTTACATTTCTTGGCTGAAATTTAACTTCCAAAGTATCATGTGTTTGTTTTTATCACACAGTGCTCACAAAGGTCAGTGCAGCTCGAGGAAAAGCTCAACAATTTTTTGGCACACCTCCCATATGCACTGTTGAACTTAAACACAACATTCACAAGAAGGTACTTTGTAGTCAACATACAGGAGCTGAAAATTAGAGTGGTTGAAGTTGCGGGCCCAGTATTAATATACTTATGTATTATTTTGTATTATTATATAGCTACTTGTTGTGTGTAATCATGGTTTAATATATTTAAAACCTGTTTTTCTTTCAACAGGGATGGCTTGTCCATGTGACAGGGCGTATGTACAGACGAGCAGAGGCTAATTCATCAATAACGGGAAGCATTAGTAAGATCTGCATCCTCCCTGAAATGACAAAATTAAAATCCTTGTTGCTTAAAGGGACAGTTCATCCCAAAATCAAACAACAGATGTTTTTCCTTTTACCTGTAGTAGTATTTATCAACCTAGATTGTTTAAGTGTGAGTTGCCAAGTGTTTCCAAAATAATGGGACTCGATGGCACTATACATTTGAAAAACTCAGCAGCAATGTCTCTTTCCAGAAATCATGAACCTCTCATCTATGAGTAGACGCACGCATCCTTCTGCACAGAGATACAGTTGGTGGGTGTTAGAGGGATGACTGAAAAGTTTTGAGCCTTGAGGAAACAAAACAAGATATAGATTTTTCAGTGCTTCTATTTTTTAATCCCCCTCAAAGGCAACACACTTGCTCAAGCGGTGCTAAAGCGCCTTCATCCCAGTGTAAAAGAACTCTTCAGGTTGGGACCCTACACACTCTTCCTGCCACGCTTGAATTCTTGTACCCAGCGTTTGACTGTGGCATATGAAAGGGCATTGTCAGGTTAAGTATTGAGCATGTCTTGGTGGATTTCAGATGGTGACATTCCTCTCAGATGAAGATATTTGATCACACCGGGATACTCCCAGTTTCTCCATTTTTAACAAATCACTGACCACTATTCACTTCAAGAACTTTCACTTTTGGCACCACAAACCGAGTGACATCTTGTGCCATTATATTCAAGAGAAGGCAGACATCTCTACAGCTGATATCTCCAACACTTTGCAACTCACACCAAAACAATCTAGATTGATAAATAGCACTACAGGTAAGAGGGAAAAACTTATTTTTGCGGTGGACTGTCTCTTTAATCTTTTGCAAACATTGTTCTCTCTACTCAGGTTTCAACGCTCTCTGTAGTGATGTCACGCCTCCTCCGCCTCAACACTTGCTGTAAAACCCTCCATCTCTCACAGCGCTGAAAACCCCTCACAGCTATTGCAACAAGAGAGGACGATGTATCGATGTTATTTAACCACAGAGAGGTGAAACAGTCATATGCATGAACGCTTTTCTACTGTCGCTGGAAAATGTTCTGACATCACGTAACATTATGTAAACAAGTGCAACACAAATGTACAATAAAATATGCATTTATTTATAGTGATTAAAGTACCATTCACTGAAAACGATCCTGCACACTGATCACGTGTGCTCACACACTCACACAAAACTCATTTACACACCGAAGCGCATCGACTCAATTTAGACGTCAAAACCAACATAAATACATTTCAAATATAAATACAGTACTGTACACCTTTCCCTTGGATAGAATTTGAATGTTTTGAGTAGATTGTCGAGGACTGGATGTGTGAATCACTGGCATCAGACGCCAGATGTGGTGGATATCAACAAGTCGTTTGAGGCCCGCAGGTCTGACAGTTGGAGTCTGCACTGAAGTCCTTTGCCAAAAAGTTTTACAGATGGTTAATTCACTTGAACAAAGTCAAACTAGTGTCAAAGGAAGCCGTTATATAAAACATGCTGATTTGGTTTAAACCGGACCTTTATATTTCAACAGGAAAAAAAAACTGAACATGCTCTATGCTCATGTACAGA
The DNA here is from genome assembly GCF_006386435.1 of Epinephelus moara. Classification (NCBI taxonomy): domain Eukaryota; kingdom Metazoa; phylum Chordata; class Actinopteri; order Perciformes; family Serranidae; genus Epinephelus; species Epinephelus moara. The sequence continues at coordinate 24,700,895 of NC_065529.1, forward strand.
AGGAAACTGAGTGTAAACATGTACAAAAGGCATTTTGACAGGCATTAATTACCTCATTCATTTTTAACCTTCGAGGAGAGTAAGAGGTTTAAGTGGTTAAAAAGAAAAACAGTAATTACAACACTCAAGTGCATTAAATTTTCACATAAAATGACAAATCTGTTCTGTTTGAATCATCACTGAATCCTGCCCGATTCCTGAAGCCGGTTTCTGTATTTGGTAATTATCTCCCGTTAGAGTGAATCTTTGTTTGGTTACAAAGTAGTAAAGGAATTGTTATGAATATTTAAATACACACAATGTACTCACTACAAATCAAAAGGTCTGGCCCATCCAAAATTTAAACATTACACAACATTGTAGAAACTAAAATCGTATAAAAGGGAAATTCTCGCTTATCCAGAAAGCGCTGTCATGAACATGTCGTCCGCAGGCTCACCCGAAGGCCATACTCGTTACATTGGAAGGATTCAATACAATTATTCTCCATCTGAAAGCATCACTCTCATCATGGTAATGTCACAGTGCAAAGTCATGTGTGCAGCTGATGGCTCATACAATCTCTAATTTACAAGGCACAAGCTGACGAGTCCACTAGGGCGAGATGAGGGGAACCGTGAAGTGTGTGTGTCCAGTGCCAGCTTTGGGAAGCACGGGTAAATAAGGGTGCAATGGTTTGGGGAGGATGGTGTTGAATTTCAAAGAAGGAAAGATATTTGACACACTGCTTCCTCGCACCGCTGAAGGTGTGTACGCACGAAATCCAGATCAAATTAACACAGGCTGGAGAACAGGCAAACATCCCGAAAGTCTGCGGTTAACTGAACATAAACCAGTAATAAAAACAAATAAGAAGCACTCAGATTACCGATATTGTCACCACGTAACTATTGACTGGTCTGTCTGCAGTCTGGTATCATCCCTCATAGGAATCTTTGGCTGGACTATATAAATTTAGACATTTGGACTTTTCATTTAAAGCAATATGGTGACATCAGTGTATGTCTATGAGCCATAGAGAAATATGAATGACCCAAACAATGCTTTCCTATTGAAATTAACTTTATATCTGTATTTTGTGTGTAGGGGGGATTTTAAGGTCTGGTGTGTAGGCTTTAGAGGCATCTAGCTCTGAGGTTGCAGAACTGAAACTAGCTGCAGTGGCCGACGCGAAAACACAAATGGCCCTATCTAGAGCCAGTGTTTGGTTTGTCTGTTTTGGGCTACTGTAGAACAACATGGCGGACTCTGTAGAAGAGGACCCGCTCTTTATGTAGATAGATAAACAGCTCACTCTAAGGTAACAAAAACAATTCTTATTTTTAGGTGATTATAAACTAATGAAAACATTCTTATGAATATTAGATTTTATTCCTGCCAATAGATGCTCCTAAATCCTACACGCTGGCCCTTTAAGAAGTAGTGTCGGGGAGGGTATATGAATGCTGAATTTGCCATTTTCTATTCCACTAACACTTGATTGAGGTTGCAAGATCACGGCTGAACTTCAGGAGAGGATTGGCTGCTTCTCTCAATCTTAGAAATAAAAAATTCAGGGTTTCCCACAGTATTTATCGCAACATACTGATTTTGTATTTCTGGAGCAGGACCATTCCTCGGAGCGCTCTACAAATATAAATATATATATATATATATATATATATATATATATAAAAATATAAATATTTATATTTTTATATGTATATTTTTATATATATATATATATATATATATATTTATATATATATATATACACACACTGTTCAATTATTCAGAGCACCACACTCATGGAGAACAGAGCGTACTCTGGGCACGGTGAACGTGAAACTCTACCATTCATTAATTCATACAGAAGCAAAACACTATTTCTTGGAACAGCAGCGCTCTCACTTGAGCGCTGTCTATCGTTTTTCCAAACTACTTTGGTTGAAACCAGCTGCGTTCCCATGGAAACCGCGCACTATGCTTTTACTTGCCTCTGCAGCAGCTGCCCGTCTAATACATCGATCTGAGCACAAACTGATCAACTGATCAATTTGCCACCATGCGACCCAAACTCAACATACTGCTGCTGAGGAAAAACAAAAAGCCTCATGAAGAGTTCACTCTGTGTTGTATTCACAGACCCGCAGAAACCTCAGAGAGAATTCAGAGAGGGGACATACTGTAGACTGATCACAAAGGGACACGCACGCACCACACAAACAGAATATTTGCCGACCCACTGAAAAACGATTCTAATTCTGTGGGAAACACTAGAACTGATTATTTCTGTGTTTTTGACTGCTGTTTGAAGACTGTTTTATGGGCCAAATAATTAGTCAAGAAATTAATCTCCTTATTAATCAGTAATAAAAAATAATATTAAGCTAGTTGAAGCCCTAGTCCTGTAAACAAAACTTGTAATAAAACTTTTAAAATTATTATTTAAGACAAATCTTTTTTGTGAAGTCAGTCTTATCAGAGCTACCGCAGCATACAACCTAACAAAGAGGATTCATTCCTACACAACACATGGACATAACTTGCCTGTATTGTGAAAATGCTTTTGAATGCAGCCCGAAACAAGTCTGAGAACAGCAAACTGACATGCAAACCACAGTATGCGCAAAAGAAAATACTTATGTCACCTATAGACAAAGTGAGCGTTTGACTGAATGTAAAAGGTGAGGCACTTTTTTAAATTTCTTTCTCTGACAGCCGTTTGACCGGGTCAGGACATATAATTGGTTCTCATTGGCTTCCAAGGCATTTAGTTATCTGTGTGAAATGAAGTCAAACAGCTTCAGCAAACCAAGAGCGTGGTAGATCGCGTTGTTTTGGTGGGTTTTACTTCAGTCAAGAAAAGAATAAAACATCTAAAAAATCTAATTTAACTGGTTCTGGAAAATACTTGGTTCTTATACCCGACTCATATGAATTAAAAAGGTGCTTTAGTTCATTTACAAATGAATGCAGCTCACAGAAAGCCATTTAACTTCTAAAGAGGACAGTCAGCTGTTTAAAAAAAAAAACCCTAACAAACTCGAAAAACCAGGGTAGAAGTCATAAATCACCTGCTGCCTTAAGACCAGTCTTGCAGACGCAATTCACATTAGTAGGAGTCCTTCAGCTACGCACTTACATGTGGGGACATTTCAAATCAAAGTGGACTGTATTTCTACTTTTGTAGAAATATGAGCAAAGACTATCAATGAATAAGCAAATACACCCCCCCCCTACCTAATGATCAGTCCCCTTCACTTCACACACCCACACAATCCTACTGTTATTTGCCTGCTGGAGCAGCAGGAGGTTCTTTCTTTACAGGGGGGGGATCTGCATCCTGTCTCTTGTCAGTCCTGGACGGATCATCCCCCTCTCCTCGCCCTTTCTCCTGAGAAGTCGGCTCCTTTTTGCCTTCTGAAGCATCCCGGGAACTCAACTGCTCAATGTTATAGCCTTGCGGGGTGGGGGGCTGGTAACGGTATCTGTAGCCAAAGGCACGCAGGTGATACGTGTAGTACTCCAGTAAATACATGTGTGAAGCATCTACGTAGTGGAATGACGCCGACAAGTCCGAGCAGCAGTTTGGACCCTGAGGAAAAACAAGAGAATGTGGTTATGCAACATTACGGAGCCAAAGTCTCACATTTAGAATGGGTGAACACATTTGCATGTTTTACAAGGTAACACATTCAGAAAACACCTTTCAGTAAAAGTCACAACATATATCTGATTAAAGCTCAGGTAGGCAGCTTTGTTCTGGCGTCATCGGGCAAAAATCTTATTATAAAGTTTGAACATATTAGTTCTGTTTTCAAGCTTTGGAAAACCTAGCCTGTGACGAGAGACTTCTACCAATCACATTTCAAAGAGAGGGTGTTTCTATTGACTGTCCTACAATTGCAGATTTGTGTGCATGTCTCTTCTGTGAAAGCCTGATTCAATGGCAGAGAATCTTGCAGAGAAAGTTGCTATATCAGCAAAGACTGCCCACGCTGCAAAGCAACCCAACAAAAAGAGTCTCACAATAAGTGGAATAAAACATGTTAATATCTGTGAAGCCTGTCAGAGATGGACCGAAAATGTTGCTAACAGTTTAGCCTTCTGCTGACTGGAGCTTAAAGCTCATTCTGCACATTCTGTAGCTAACATTAACAAGAACCTTGAAGCACAATGTGTTCTCCGCCTCACTCCCCTACATGCAGACCACCTCGCTGGAAGGAGAGCGGGCAGCGGCTCCAGAGACAGACCCCCAGTTTGCAGCCTCAATTCCATCCAGTGCAAGCTCTAGCTCCGGGGGACCAGACAGCCCTGACTCGCCACCGGATCAGCAAACTTTCTGTTGCTGCTGTTACACAGGTTAGACCAGGTGCTGCTGCTGGCCACCAGCCGGCTGCAACCCCCGGCCCTTGGGGAATTGTGCTGGCTGAATTTCAGCCGAAGGTCTGTCTGCTTGGTTCTGAGCTGCTGGCCCTTCTCTTCCCGTTGAAGCTGTTCACAGTTAGCTGGCTAAATCTTTTTTCATTTGAGGTCTGATAAACAATTAGAGTACAGGGCAAGGAGGGGCTAAGTGAATGGGCTGCATATAGATTATATAAATTAATGAATAGTAAACACTGGGTACTGTATAAAACACAAGCATATGCACGTGGTCATCTAGTGGGAGAGGAGAGAGCTGAGAAAGCTGCAGGGGGAGGGTGGGTTCTCCAATTATATATTTTTTTTTTGCCTTTCCACATTCCTGCCTACCCCAGCTTTAACCAGTCACTACTCAGAACCTTTCAGTGTCACTGTGGCTCTACCAGTTTGACAACAAAAAAGCCAAGGGGGTACAGAAACTCTGTTAACATGTAGTTGTTAAGCTAACACAAAATGACACACTGTCTGTTTAAACATTTGCAGCGCTGAAGTTTCTTCATACCAGTGTAATACTACGCCGACAGTAAAGACAAAGTCCGCAATGTTTGTTGTACTTGCCTCTGAGATGGGGTAGTAGCAGTAGCTCCAGTACCAGAAGCTTTTAGGAAACTTGGCAGTGAGGTGCTGCTCGGGGACAAATGGGTGAAATGTCTCCCTGTGTGCAGTGTCTCTGGAGTCCCCTGCCAGCACCCCAACTTTCTCCATGCACTGCCCCATTGCCAGGTCCTCCACAGAGGTAGTGTGAGTGCACACGTTAGTTTTAAATCCTTCAACAAATCGCCGCAAAGCCTCTTTGCTCAACACATAGCCTGCACCACCACTCATGTAGCCCTGCTTGGTGTAGGGCTTGAATCTTCTGCCAAAGTAAATCGGCTCCTCCGGCGTGTGGTTCGAAAGAATCCACCGCAGGTTGTCCACTATTACATAGGTGTCATCATCTGCCTTGAGGAACCAATCTGCCTCATTGATGTGATGCTCGTAGGCGTAATGGAAGGCTCGGATTGTTTTCCAGTAGAGCTGGTCCCGACCCTCCTTTGTACCTAGGCCCACCGTGGGGAAGTCCGGGTCCTCCACAGAGCTCATGAAGACCACAATATTGCAGTGGCGACTCCACGTGGACTTCACATGCCGAGCCTTCTTCTCCAGGTTGTTGGGTCCAGTCATCACCCAGCAAAGAATACGCACCTTTTTATACAGTTCATCAGCCATGCCACTATCCTCACCTAGTAAGGAGATATAAACATTAATATCAGATTTCAGACTGCAATCTCTCCGTAATACACTGTGGCAATATCCACTAATATATAATAGAACATAATATGCTTTTAAAGGTGAAACAACAATCCAAGGGAGGAAATAAATGGTGGTGACGAGGTGTTGCATGGTTTAAAAAAAAAAGCACCCTACATGAATCAGCACATTTGACTTCCTTCTCTTTAAAAGAATCCATTTCATATTATTGGTAAGTTTTAATTTACACTGTGATTCAAAACTTGACACAACGCTGTGTCGCCCTGGACTTTGTTATTGTGCTGTGCGTGTGTGCGTCTGTGTTGGACTGACGATACAGTGAAGACAGTCACAGGTAGAGCAGACTTTCCCTTACAGCACAAATGTGTCCAATTTAATAGTTAAATATCCAGCAATGGAAACTGAGTTATCACTTCTAGAGGCTAATTTTAACTGCATTAGAGAAAAGAGATACTGCTCCCTGACATTTTCATTGTGTGTGTGTGTGTGATTTTGTGTGTGTGTGTGTGTGTGTGTGTGTGTGTGTGTGTGTGTGTGTGTGTGTGTGTGTGTCAGAGCAGTGTGAAGACAGACTGAAATTTTCCTCTAAGTTTAAAAGTGTTAAACAAATAATCAAATGTTCAGCAGCGGAAAAATAAATTATTTAGACTTCTAGAGCAGGAGGGGTAACAATTTGCATTTGTCATAGTAACTGACTCACATGCCGTTCAGTTTGTTGTGCTAACCTCAACATGTATTTATTGTGTTTCATATCATAGTCCCACAAATATTTATCCATGTGTCATAATTATTACCCTCTGATCCTGTGCCTGCCCATCCTCAATGTTCAAGGATATTCATTTATTCTAAACGGTCCAGACTATTTAATTGTTCTATATCATCACGCTATAATCAATATCAGCAGAGGATTTTAATACAAAGCAGTAACCACTGTCTGTGAATACATAACTGGGTCAGACCTGCTTAGCACTGGCTTCAAAATGAACTGTAATAACCTGGAGCTTCTGTGCTTCGATTACCCGCTGTGAAACATTAGCCTTACCCATTTATAATGCCTGTTCATTCTTCTGAGGTCACTTTGGTGAAAGTAACGCAAAAGCAATGTAAAAAGTAACTTATATTGTACAGTAACTTGTTACTTTTAAATGAAGGTAACTAGTAATATGTAAGACATAACATTTTGAGAGAAACTTGCCCAACACTGATTATAACTATATAAAGCAAACCACCATTGAATTTTTACAAGTTACAGATGAACCTGAATTATATTTGTTATCTGAGTACTGAGTAAAAAAAGTGGTTGTAAAAAAAAAAAGAAACCTGTAAAAACTGGGACTTCACAATAAAGTTGTTTACGAGTTAAACACTGAGTTTTGTTTCAGTATCAGACCATAAAGCATAGAGCTGAATGCAGTGTCTGAGGGGAACAGATAGACTTCCCGGTCGGGCACGCAAGGATTGCAAGTACAAGGAAGCTGGAACTTGATATAGTGACTCAGTGGGCTTTGGTGAAAAATGTGGTGGCATTTAAATGTTTGAATAATGATAGAAAAGTTAATTCAGTACATGATATTGAAGTATGTCTGTCTAAATTAGTTTACATGAACATATTTTGGACACATAGCTGCCAGATGTCGTACCTTTATGATGAGGGTGCTTCAGGTTGAAAAGAGCAGACCTCTCCTTCTTCCATATTTTCCTCTCCTCCTCGAGCTGTAGCTGGTAGTCATGAAGTTTATCAAAGCTGCCGGCCTGCTGTGCTGACACAGTCCTCTCAAACCACACCTGCCGCAGAAACACGTACAGTGTGAAGGTTCCCACCACGAAACCCGCATAGAAGGAGAATCTGGATCCGAGGGCCTTCATGCTGGACCAGGTGTCTCACTGACTGTCGATCAACTTGGCAGGTGCTGGATAAGACAGTGAAGGAAGACAGCATGGACACAAGTTTCACCACAAGGGCCCCAGTCTGCGGCTGTAAACTTCTAGTCCCCTCGCCGTGTTGGCGAGTATGAAGAAATGACAAAGTGACAGCAGATGTGTGTCACTCCCCGTTAGGTGGGGTTTACTCACCAGCGGTGTGGCAGACACCATAGCAGCTGGATTATCCCGCAGCTATTTCATTATAACTGGAGACATCAACTTTGAAAAGCGAAAGCTGAGCCAGTTTCGAGCAAAACGTAACGTTACCGTTTTTTTTCGCTCTCTGAACGATAGCTCAGCTAGCCCCACTAAAATGCTGCTAACAGTTATCGTTACGAAACTGCGGGCGAGCTAACCAAACCGCAAGCTAAATAACCTCCTGGATATATACAAGTTTAATAAATATACATAATGACCGTTATAATCATCTGTTTCTGGCCTGTGTGTTGGGACAGCTGACGTTAGCTAGCTGGCTAGTCCGTTATATGTCTGCTAACGTTAACTTCAGTGCTACGTTAGCGATGCTTCCTGTCGTGTCAACTAACGGAAACGTGACAGAGTTAACTGCGACCGACCGACCGAGCTAACCGAAATGACAGCCGACCGGAATAAGTTAAACAAAACTAACGAACCGACTAAAACACCCAAATTAAAAAATGTTCCCAAAATGCAGTGTAAACTACATCTAACTTATCTGACTGCTGACTTCCGTCCAGAACAAACAGCTACTTCCGGTCAAGTCGCGTCATTTCAAAAGAAAAGCGCAGAGCAGACGTGTCCTCCTACAAGGCAGCATACTGCCAATAAATAACCACACGTCACAAAAAATAAATTAGTTCATTTATGACTGGTGCATTAAGTCACACCCAGCTGTTAGTCCCGACGTGGTCGATTCAGTGCCAGTGAAATGTAACGTGTGTTTATCTAGTACAATGCAAATATAAACTGTTTTTGATTTCAACATAAAATCACACATGGTTGGATGATGTCCAGAAGACTCACGTGGTGTCTTTTATTCAAAGAAACAGTGTTCAAAGACTTCTATTTACAGGACAAGGCAGCACAAATGGACTTCTGTCAGAGTATGAAACCAATATGGTGTTGTTTATACAGTAATATAGCCCCATTGAAGGATCTCTGCCTCTACTGTGAGCTGTCACTGTTAACAAATTATATGTGCAGCTGAAGTATGATGATCATAATGACTACTGCAGAGACACACCAGTGTTGTGGCACACCTGTGTTTGTTAGGGATTGTTGGGACTGGTGATTTGTTTCCCTTTAAGCGGAGGGAGCTGGCTCTCTGAGTTGCCTGGCTTCACATTGGTGATCCTTGATAAAACAGTTATCTGATAACAAACAGGATCTGTTATCTCTGGGTTTTTCTTTACTGGCTCACTGACGTCACTTTGTGATACAGACCCATGATCAGGTAAGAGCATTAAGGGTGCGATAGCAAGGTAAGAACAATCTTAATTATTTGAGAAGACGAATTCAGTTGGCTAAGTAAAGAAACACTCCTACTCGCACACCCAAAGGTTTTTTTTTTTAATTCTGCGTACTCTTATCAGATCTTGAGCCTCAGGACACTGGCGTCTTAGGGAACAAATGCCTCAATCTTGTGTGTCTGGAGAAGTTTGTATACGCCTTAGCTCCACAGTGAAATTAAGCTTCATATACAAGATTGCACAGTCTCAAGTTTCACAACAGGTAACTTAAGTCCCAGCTAATTTGTGCTAATATACAACCAATCAATTTAAAAACCTATTCATGCCATTATTATGTACATGGTGAGTTCCAAGTAGTCACAATTATTCACAAATTATACAAATTCAGCCCTTTTAAGTACACCTCTGAAGGATCCTTAGAAAAGTTTTGTGTGGATTCATTGTTTTGGTACACTCAGCGTGACTGACACTGAAGCTGTCTTTGTTTTTCTTTGTGAAATGAAGCCAACTAAATTCTTGTCAGAAATGAAAGTACACACTAAGATGATGCATCTCCCTGCACTCCTTTTAGTGCTTTTCTTTTGCGTCCCTTTCACAGCACAAGACAACCTAAAGGAAACAGGTTTTTTTTGTGAAACAATGTTATAAAGAGTATATAGAACCTTTTTTCCAAAGATATAAAGTGCCACAGCATGTGCGCAAACACCTCTGTAATCTACAGTTGTGTTTAATCTAATCACCAGACGCAACATGTCAGAAAGTTTCAAAGACAAGTGGGAACTGGAATGTGAACCCTCGAGTGTTTGTCCTTTGTTTTTCAAATCCAGACGCAATCATACTTTGTAGTAAACACTAAAATGAGCAGTCTGTGCAAACACTCCTCTGGTGTGTTTAGGCATGCACAGTTCCCCCCCAGCTGTGTCACTTAAAGGTAATGACGTCTTTGCGGACAGCAACATATAAGACAAATGCAAACAATTCAACAGTGTGCTGCTGACAACTTCAGAGCTAGATGCACATATTCAGTAAAAGTCACTGACATATTTCTAAAAAAAGGTACATATTGTACATCAGCATCTATCAAAACTGAATCCCATCAAAAAGGGGAAAATGCATAACTTCATTCAGCCGCACAAGTACAGCTGAGACGCTGTGGTTTCATCGTGCAACACATAAACTGGTGCCTACTACAGACACACATTGCCTATTCAAGACACACGGACACATTTTCTGAATGTGCAAACAGGTGGGTTGATATTATCCGCCAAGTTTAATAGCAGTAACTGAATCATCTGGGCTCTCTATCAAATTTGCGGCCGCACTTCAGAGTCCCCCTCCCTGCTGGTCTCCACAGGAGTTCACCGTCACAAAAGGTGCACTGAATGTACTGAATGAGCTCATATGTCCACGTCGTCTGAGTCGGAGGTGCTGGATGACTGGGACTCCTCCTGGGATTCTCCCCAGACAAACCTATAGTTGTTCTCCAACTCCTGCTGCCTCTTTTGCTCTTTGTATACCTCTTCTGTGCCTCCAGTCTACAAGATGGGGAGAAAAACGAAAAGGACATGTTTAGAAACAACCACTACCTTCTCAACTGAATGATGTGCTAAATGCCAATGAAAAAACACACATTTTACACTGTTCTCAGATCGACAGGAAAAAGAGAAGTGTGCTTGTGGGTGGTAAGTGGGTTTCAGTGAGGTGGATAGCCACCGAGATCCAGTAGATGACACCCAAAACAATTATCACACCCATTGAAAAGGCTTCATCGGCTGTGTGAAACAGCTCATCTGTTCCCTTTCCTTGCGGGTTAATGTTTCATCTCATATAAAGTACATTCATTTTTATGATGGTAGAGGAGGATGTTTAGGCAAGGTTGCTCAACTCTATAATACAATGCTGCACAAAACCCAGTGGAGCCCTCCCAGCAAATCAGAAAACCAAGCAAACCTGAAACCCATTGTTCATTCACTGACTGGTTTTCTAAAGCACAGCAGTTGTCATTCATGAATTGTTTTTGATGTGGGGCTTCAGTAAAAGTATTGCAGCTTCAAACAAGGTGATTTTTATCTCCACAAGGAGTATCTGCCTGTCTGCAGCTTACTCACGACTACTGGACCCATCAGCATAATATTGTTTGTGTGGTGATTCATGATTGATGAAAAACCTGTTTTATTGACTGCTCTGATTTATACTGCCATCATCTGTTCAATCCCTTGTCCTCTTAGCTGTCTGGTTGAGGCTGCAAATGATCAAGAAAATCCCATTGCAGACAGCATTTCCAGCAAGGCTACAAACAAGCCTTACCTCGTCTGTCAACGCCATATTTTGGCCTTTGTCGTGGGTCAAAAATTGACATCAACATAGAAAGGTTTAGTCTCATTTTAAGTGGAGGATCTGCAGATTAATTCCATTCTCGATATGTTATGATCCACTAAAGTCAGGCACGATACGAGATGAATACGTTAACTGCTTTTGTCATCTTCACCGTCATCTTGACTGTAAGGGAGCCAGGAGGAACAACAGAGTGAGCAAGGTAGGGAGACATTTTACTGGACAGTGGGCCCCATCTTACATCCAGCACAAAGTGGTGCACAGCACAGTGGGTCTGTCATTGCTATTTCAAGACCATTACAGTTGTCAGTTTCACAGCTAGTGCTTACAATGTGTAAGTAGCAAAAGTGTGCGCCTATGGGCATATAGGTCTTGAAATGAGGTGTGGTCCACCAGGGCATTGTTGGCGTGTTGCTATTTTAAGACAGCAGAAAGAGACTGCACCATTGAACGACAAAAACCTGGTTTTAAAGTCAATAGTGCAGATTTTTCCTGCTTCAGATCGTACAATGCGCCTACATAGGCAGGTTCACAATGCATGAACACGCCGCTTGTTACACAAGCAGGGACCTGTGGATGGGTTGCAAGTGGGTGAAATAATACAACACCAATGAGGAAAACATTATTTACATTCTCTAGAATGTGAACATAGCAGAGAGCAGAGCAGAGCTGCAGAGCTGCTGTCCGACTTCCCATTAAGACAGACACTGCACATTTACAGATGAGAAAGCAGCGTAACTTCATTTAGGTCTGTTTCTTCTGTCAAGTTTTTAGTTTTGCTGCTTAAATGTCCCACGATATTTGCTGCAGTGACATTACTGCTCTTACTGCAGTACTCTGAGCACAAAACCACTCTCTTCTCCTATTTGCTGAATTCGCCATGTAAACAGCAGTGCACCAGGTGCAGGCACTCTTGGCTTTAAAGGGAACTGGAGATGACACTGAGTGCTCATGTTACGCCCACTACACACCTATGATTAATAAAGGGACTAAATACAACCCCATTAACCCTTGGACCTTACTTTGTGCCCAGACTATGCTCCCAAAGTGGATTTGGACACGCCCTAAATGCACTTGTGCCATGCACTTTAGACCACATGCTATGGATTGTTTAAACAAGGTCCATTGTGTCCGAGGTTTGTCTTCATATAGCCTGTCTATTCTGGTCACACCTTGATGTAACCTGCTCCCCTTCATTCCATACTGTCATGCATACACACTGGACACACAGCCTGACCTGCACTCCCTGTTCCTTACCCACATGGCCTCAGACAAACCTGGTGGACATCTGCACTTTACTGAGTGCAGATTCTCCAGATCTTGGTTATTATTCTAAATAAACCTTTTTTGTAAACTAAACGTTGAAATGCTCTGTTTTGTACATTTTCAAAGTCAGTTAAGTTTGACAACCTAGAACGTACCAGAAATCATATGATTTCCCTCAATGATAATTGAGATGATAATGACAATGATATGACATTTTGGGAAATACAATTTGATATGTTTTCAAATATATATTCCTCCTTAATTAGATTAGGCGATCAATACAACTCTCTTATCTGTTGTTAAATAAGAAGCTGTATTCAGCAGGCTGCTGGCTATAGCTTCATATTTGGAGTGGTGTCACTTTTCTTACACATCTCTTCATATCAACAATTCAACTATTGCTTCAAATGTTCAAGCGTACATACATTTAGTTCTTTCTTAAACGTTTGGACATATGAAAACATTTAAGTAAATAGTAAGTCCACAAAACGTTTTAATTTTTGCTCACAAAAAACTCAGCCGACAAATGAAATCTGTCAATACACCAGAAGTTTTTTTATGACTACAGACGGATGTTTTTACATCTACTCAAGCCGTAGTTTGGTTAAATTACTTAAACAAACATACAAAAACAACAGCTGTCTCTGCTCAATCCTACGCAGGCTGAAATGAATTACTAAGCAAACTCTACAGCACATAGCTGCTGGCAAACACAGTATAATGGTGCATAAATCGCACCCAGAAGGATCCAACTGAACCCCATAAAAAGTGACTATCCTGTCTTAAATTACCAGGAGATTTATGAGGAGCTCCCTGAAGGACTTTGTATCCTCTTCAGTCAGCCACTGATCACCTGTCTCCTCTGCGTTTTTTCGCGTCAGGATCTTCACCTCAATCTTACCTAAAAAAGAGAAAAACAGGGGAAAAGGCCGGCTTGCCAGTTAAACACATGCACTCCCAAGTGGCTCAGATTTGTCACAGCAACAAATAATCTTAATGAAGAATGGTACAAACACAACAGTGGATGAAAAAGAAAGGACATGGACACACCTTTCGTTTCCCTTTGTCTTTAAGTTAAGCTTCAGCTAACTTGCCACCATAATCTTTTATTTTGCTATTCCATTTTGGTCTAATGCCCAAAACAATTCTTGATCTTCTTCAAAAACATGTGTTTAATTGCTGGCAGCATGAAAAATAAAGGACACCATCACACTGTCAGCGTGATGTTAAGTGTCTTTTGAACGGCTAAACCTTGGAAAAGCCTAAATCTGAGAGTTGTGTGTTTTTCGACAAAGATGAGAGAAGAAGTACAGAGGTACTGTATGCTCAAGATAACAGATGGAAGAGAGAAAGGGCCGTGAGTGTTTCGGGCACTCCCCCCTCATACCTTCTGCCTTCAGTCCTGCTTTCTCTAGCTGTTCTTTAACCACGTCCTTTATGTGCTGCCACTGGGGGTCTCCTTCGCCCATCTCCTGAACTTTCACCTCCCCATCAGGGCTGCTGCCCGTCTTATACTTAGTAATTTTGATCTTAACATGGTCGTCAGCCGCTTGGTCTGGGGTGACGAGACAAAAGAGGGACAAACAACACAGTTCACCTCAAAAAACCCATCAGCAGGGCCACAGGATGGAGGAGGTAAGAGCCAAGAATGTGTAATCCAAAACACTGTCTTAAGAGAATTACATTTCTGCATTGTCATAGATTTATAATACTGTGATTGATTCGGATCTTGATTGAATCACTTAAAATAACCCACAGGCACATCAATGGCAGCAGAGGAAAGACCGCTAACTAACTAAAATACTTAAATGTATCAATCTGATAACATCTCTGGTTCAATCTCCTTGTGTGCATCTAGTCTGGGATGAAAGATGTCACAACAAACATCTATTGCACATATGAATGAAATATGAGGATGATGGAGGCGGACACAGGATGTACGTGACCACATTGGGGGCGGGCTGCCTGGTTACCTGGCTGCTTCGGAGCCAAGCTGGGGCTGCCTCTGGTGGGGTCGCTGGGTCTTTGAACTCCCGCCGTTTGCTGCTCTGGGTCCTGGACGTCTTTCTCCTCTAAATGATCGAGTAGCTTGTCCAGTGTCGTTTCCAGTGTTTGTGTTGCTTGAGTGCGATCGAACTCCCCCTTCAGACCTTCTGTCTCTAATTCCTGCTGAGCCTGTAACACAAGACAGAAGACGATCGCATCAAAGTGTCGTTAGATTGTTTAACTGTGTAAGATCTGCGCAATTACATTTTAACATATGATCAGCCATTGTGTTTTTAGTCAGAAACCTCATTTATGATGTTGTCAAACTCCTTCTGCATTTCCTCCTTTATCTCTTCAATCTTATCAGAGGGCACAGAGAGGTCGGCCATCTCATCCTCAAACTCCTGCAGCAGGCGTTCATCTTCATCTTTCTCTTCCTCACCGACCTTCTCCGTTTCCCGCTCGCTTTTTGGTTTCTCTCCTTGACTTTTGGCTTGGTTTTGTGCTTTCTAAAATTAAAACAAACAAACATGTAGCACTGAATTGGAATACCCATACGCTGCAAAGAAAATACACTCCAAACGGTGCACAAAAAAAGTATTACAGTAATCTTGGCAAGTACTGACCTTCCTGTTACTCTCTTTCAGGTGTTGGACGAATTTCATCAGGTCTGCTGGGTCAGTGATGATTTTAAAGTTGAATTTTTCAGCTGGAAGATATTAATGTGACAAGAGAAAATGCTCTAAGTTAAACACTGAACAACAACAATCTAAAAAATTTTTACCAAAGCACTTCATTTGGACTAACAATAGTTTAGGGTCGCAGTGAAGAGACTGAAATTTTGATGCTTCATTCATAAATTTAAATCAACGCAGCTTTCTTTTCGTTTTTGCATGTCTATTTATTCTATCTAAAGCTGTATTTTCTGCACAGTTACAGATAAAGATTAGGCTACACTCATATTATTAGTATTACACTATTTGTAGAATTAGATTCCAGTGGTGGCTGCAGTGTGAGCACCTTTTTCCCTCTCGTCTCTTTGTGTTTGTGTTACGTAATGTCCTCAGGCTTTGGTTTATTTAACAGACATTAATTATTATTCCCTATTGATCGTTGCCTTGTGAGAGGCAGCTGTCTTTGCAGACAAAGTCCACGTCCTTTGCATAGCAAGTGAGTGTCGCTCACACCAAACTTCTGCAGCAGACTGTTCAGATTTTGAGTTGAAAAATGAAGTGTTGTAATTTATTTTATTGCCATTTCTGTCATAGCTTAATGCTGATATAAGCCTGAGGGTGCAATTATTATTTCATCATTATTTTATGCCCTTATTGGATTAGCCTGCTGCCTACATGTATTTATATTGGCAAAGCAGACAAGTTATGTAAAACTAATTTATTCTGATGAATTAGTTTATTTAAATTGCAGATTTTGTTCGTCTTGGAGAATCTTTTACGTCATAAAATATAACAGACATTTGAATGTTTATTCTTAAATCTCAATAGAAGCTCTGAATGTAAATACTGACATGCAGTACAGACCTACACTCGTTCAGTTTGTAAATCAGACGACATAACTGCACAGAAATAAAGGACTGTGGTTCTTTAATCTTGTTTGAGGCTCTTCAAAGCAGCAGCAGTGACCAGAAGAATCATAAATATCATTGAACTTCCTTGTGTGTGTGTGTGTGTTGCAATACCTTCATCACCATCATCCATGACTTCATTGTCTGTAAGTGAGTTATAGCCATCATCTGCTGCCTGTGCATAGGAAACAAAATCAGGTTAGAGTTGTGGAGTGGAGATGTGAAGTTCAACCTACGCCCTCTAGTGATCAGAGAAGAATCAGGTTTGCTAAATATACACCACAGTGTACTATGAAAAAAAAATGCATCAACAATGTGTCAGATCAGTCTACACATTATTAACAGCACAAAGATGATGACAATGCATCAAAATATATTCTATTAAAATGAGATTTTAAAATATTATAAAGCTTCTCCATCAAAGAGAGTCAGTATTTTGGCACTGTGGACATGACAGCAGTCGCCCAGAGAGGCATCAATTACTAAAAGGTTAAACTGATTCTCAGATGTATTTCTATACCTGATTCTCCTGTTGAGGAGAACTTGTTTTTGAACTCCCTGGTTTTGTGACTCCCTCCCAGAACTCAGAATCTTCTGCCTCCTCTGACCCAGCATCCTCAGACACAGCAGCAGCATCTGTTTGATAATAAAAGACACACAAGTTTATATCTGACGTGCTGGAAATAAAAAAACCCAATGCACAGGTTTTTATTTAGTGAAGTGAAAAATTATTACAATGGTAGATATTTGCCAAATCCTAAGTAGTGATGTAAAAAAATATCAATCCTTATTCACAGACAGATCCATTAAGCAACAGATGTGGAACAGTAACAGGATCCCTCATTCACACTTTCTGGACTTGTCCAAACCTTAATAATTATTGGACATCTATATTTAATACATTTTCTGAGGTTTTTGGAGTCAGATTTACCCCTTCCCCACTAATTGCAAATTTCAGAGTAGTTCCAGAGAACATATCTCCTCCTAGACACTATTGCCTCCGTTATTGCTAGACGTTTTCTACACGTTTTCTACACAAATAAGGTGTACGCTGGATGGCTCTACAGGTAAATTTTACAGGACATGGCAACCATTTCTGACATATATGAAAATGCGTGTGTGATGTTTCATAATTGATTCTTACATAGAGCAAATTACAATGTAGATTGGCTACGGACAACTGTGACTGATGTATAAATCTATTTACATGAATGCGTGTGTGTATTTTTGTTTACATTTTGATCTATGTTGCGGTCTGCTTATGTATGTCTGAAATGTGTATCTATCTGCACATGTATACATGTATGTATACTATCTTTTTAGTTTTCATTTTAGTTTTATACACTTTTTTCCTCAGGGCTGGGGAGGTGGTTGATTCTGAATATTGAAATGATTTTGAAATAATGATTGGACTTATTTTCTGCAGTATGGATAAAGCGGTACCAGCTGTTATTTCTCCCTTTCTTATTGTTATTGTTTGCTACAGTCATCCTGCTGTTCTCTGCTACTAACCAAGAACAGACAAGTCATCACTGTCATGTTATAGGCTAGATATATTTATCTTTTTTTTTAAGATAAAATTTTGGCTTTTACCTTTATTTGACAGGACTGAGTATGACGGGAGGAGAGAGGGGGGGATAACATGCAGCAAAGGGCCACAGGCTGGAATCAAAACCATTGCCACTGCGGCAAGGACAATGCCTCTGTACACGGGATGACTGCTGCACCCACTGAGCCACAGGGTGCCTCATTATATTTATCTTTTAATGCAACTTTTAAATTGTGTGCCCTTAAGGTCAATTTTCCCTGAGGTATCAAAAATGGCATTTCTCAAGGCACTATATCAGAGTTTAAAATTCCAGTTTCGTGACAACACGACTCTTAATTGTGAAAGAAACGCACCTTTTGTGTCCGACATGTTCGGGTCCTCACTGGGTGCAGGAGATGTCTCCTCTGCTGTAACTTCCACTGCTCCATCTGCCCCTTCATTACCTGCCAACATCTCATCAAGACTCCTCAGCTCCTCTGAGATCTGCTCTACTTTACGCTTCGTGTCCGCTGGGAACAGGCAGAGAAAGGAAAGGAGGGAGGGGAAGAAGAAGCGATCACATCACATATTTCCTTTTTTTTGGTTTTTAAATAGACACAGGAAGAATCCATAAATTAAAGCACCTATTCAACAATTGCTAAAAAGTTATGCATTCACTCCTTTTATGTTTCAATCTGATATCACCAACACACTTTTAAATACTCTGTTCCCACATTATGTCCTCCTGCAGTCTCCTGATTCAACAGGACGGTACATTAAAGTAATGAAGCAAGACTCCGTCCAAACGCTGCGTCACAGTGACCTTCATTTTTGTTAACTCACAGACTTGAGCTTTGACGTAATCCATGTACTGTTGGGCACTTAGCGCCGGCTGGCACACGATACCCTGGGGCTTGGCAGTGGATGGCGGACGCAGGAAAGGATGTTGGCAGGTTCGACTGGTGTGAACCGTCAGCACATAGCGGCACGACTGAGGCTCGTCCACCCGGGCGATGTAGTCACCCGAGCCTTCTTCACACACAAACTGAAAATAATAATGTAAAATTAGGGAGGTGTATTTAGGAGGATCCTTTGGTACAACATGCAGATTTTCACCCTATTCATATCTGTTTATAGTGGCAAAATGAAAAACAAATGGAAGTCAAATGTCTCACCCGGACTTCTGTCTCTCTGGGATTTCCATTGAGGTCGCACTTTGAGCCGTTTACATAGGTCTGACTGTGGTAGCGCTTCAGCCTGTGCTGTTTGGAGGCCTGGGAAATAAAGAGAAAAGATGTATTAACCAAACTGATATATAATAATCTTGAAAGTTCAGTGCATCATATAACAGTGAAATGTGATGCTTCTGATGTTCGTGCCCTTCTATTGATTCACGAATTGTCGTCATTGTTACTGAAAGCTGGTAAATCACCAGACACACTACAGCATTTTAAGAGCAGGATTGAGTTGCACTAGCAGTCTGTGATTCCTAGTTTTTACTTCCTATCCCCCTACTGTACTTCCGGTGCTGTTGCTTGGACTACTCATCTTTGTGATCTCATCTACACACCTGTAGAGTTTGTGTTTGCATCTTGTACAGTAGTGACGCTATACTGTTGACAGAATTTGTCCACAGACATATTAACACCTGGCAAAATTCTCAAACCAGCATCTGTGGTAGTTCCCAGCACAACAGGTGTCTCCTCAGTACCACACTTTCCCGTGATGACACACAGACTCATGGAGTAAAAACAGTATCAGCCCTGCCGTTGTGGTTGGTAACGATGTTTAAACTATTATAGTTTATTATGTAAACTATTGAGTAAACACTGATGTCATACAAGTTTGAACTTGGGAACATCCTGTGCAACTGGTTCCAGTGTTGTTGTTATTAATGTACAGTAATAACTCCGAACAAGCTTTGTACACCTGCAGGCAATCTGATGATGTTTGAAATAACAAATTACCCTGGGTAAAAAAAATTCCCTCTCCCAAGGGATTATGCTGTATTTGTTTCAGACAACACCAGCAGCAGATAATCACTGAGATTTTATTGAGCTTGATTTAAAGTGGAAATACAGACTTTTTTTTACTTGTACTCATTGTGAAGTAAATGTTGATTGCACAATGTAATAGCCACAGAATTATGACACTATCTGCATTAAGACTGATTCTCTGTAAGCCTCAGTTTCACTACGCAATTCTGTCTGCCACCAGGTACAATTTCCCAGAAAAACGAAGGCGCGGTTTACGGCACAAAGAAAGCATGTCAACTACTATGCAACTAAAACAAGAAGAGGATAGCACTTTTGTTTTCCCCGATAGCTATCGGCAGCTATCCCCAGTTGCCAAAGAGTATTAATGTAAGTTCTCTGCAGTTACTGTCCCCAGTAGTGGAAATGACGGCAGGAGAACAACTGAAGTAACTGTGGAAACTGTGGGCTCCGAGAAAAACAAAAAGCGATCAGTTGTCTTTTTAAACAGCAGCACCAACGATAAGACCACTTGGAAACACTAAGGAGGGCAAAGATTAAAAGTTGTCTGTCTCCACTCAAGGGAGCAAAGTGCATGCTAATGTAAGGAAACACTATAATTTCCTTTTCTCATCTGTAGCTCAGAGACTGACAGCTTCTTGTTTGTTGAGAAGGATGAAATAAGTTCAGCTCAGCAAATTATGATAATGTATTTTGTTACAGAGGGTAAGTTACTCACCAACAGAGAAAAAAAACTCACATAATGTCGACACTACATCCAAAATTAGACTGAAAATTATCCATCAAAAATGAGAAAATGTGAAATGAAAAGCTAAGGCATTCAACTGTCGAGATCCCTCTGCCACATCCTACTATACTAAGATGTTTCAGCTCATATTATACAATCAGCCATTCCCCCTTTTTGTCTTTCTTTAATGATCACCAGAAATCTAATCCATCAAGAACTGTAAAAACCCACAACCACAAAATTGAGGTCACTTTACCTTTGCTGTTTCGTTGCTCCAATCAAATTCAGATTCATAATAACCAAGGAAGAGAATATCCCCTTTGATTTCTGTGTCTGTGAAAGAAGAACAAATGACAAATATCTGTCAAACTGACTGTCGTGAAAAACAGATTACAAACACAGAGGCGAGCTCTTACCTTCCATGTGGTACTGTCTGATATGCTGACCATGGCAGAACTCATATGTCCACCAGTCCTTCGTCTACAAGACACAGACAGCAACATTATGACAAACAGTAACTGACTGAGACATTTTCCTTTTCTTCTCAGCTACTTGCTCAATGTCATCAACAATATCATTGATCATCTTATATGAATACAACTTGTGCACAAATTATTATGTTTTTTAACCGGTTAAGCCAAGTAGGACACTTTACGACAGACTTTCAAACTTGTTGTCTTGTTTGCTAAGTTGGTCGACGATCGTTGATTGAAAATTGGTATGCAAGGATGCAGGTATTCAGCTAGCACATGCATCTTAAAGGGGAAACATCAAGTTGCGCGTTAAAAAACCAAACAAAATACTAACAAAAGGCTAAAAACATGTTTGCAATGTCATGTAAATTAACAAAAAATAAAGGATAACAAAAATGAAATTACAATCAGCTGTTGAGAACAATATTTTCCTCACATTTTGATCCTGTTTTTATCATGATGCATCCAGTTTAATGATCGCTTTAGTTAGAAGGGCAATAGAATATATACATGAATATAATGTGGCTTTTGCTGTGTGAAACAGCACCTCTGCTCCTTTTCCATGACAGATAATGTCATATGTCTTACAAGTGTATTTACTAGTCTTTGTTTCAGGCGAGTTGGCCCACCTCTGCTGTAAAATACTGTGGAAAACCCAGGATACTTCATCTTTACGGATTGCATCAGCCTCATTTCAGCTGAAGCAAAACATTCATTTTAACCTGTAGTCCCCCACACAGTCGTCACTGACTGAGATGAGTATTTACAGGAATATAAAAAACAGAGGGATATTTTTAGTACGTCTCACAGCCGCAATCTCCTGGTATGGCAACAAAAGTGCCCTAAGCAACCAGACACAAGTATCTTACGTAAAGATAAGGAGATATGTATGTGACTGGGCCCTGGGTCAAGAAACACATTTACAATATGCCAGCAACCCACTCACATAACCATCTATTGACTGTGCAGGAGAAAAAGTTGCACAATGTGCATATTTTCAAGAAGTTTTGGCACAAAGGCTTTTGGTTACTTTCCTTAGAGTCACTGCAGAAGAAGGTTTGTCAACAGAGAGCAGACAGATGTTTAAATTCCACTCCACCCACGGGAGGAGGAATTAGTAATGCACGTCCCAAGAACGAGTGGATCTAGTGCAATCTTTTTTCCATTTTTGTTCCCACTACAAGATCTCTGTTGTGGTAACCTGAGCTTAACTGTAAGATGAACCAGTGAAAAACTAAAGCAGCACCATAGAGAAATGACTGGACTTTGGTTCAGTTTGCAACAGCATACTTTCCTCTGTAGCTGAGAATGAACCATTTATGTTGTCTATTTTGAATATATTATAATCAGGGTGTGAAAGGTGTTATGAAAGGTGTTATAAGTGACCATTTCTGTTTTAACATGTGTATGATTGTTTTATTTAAGAAGGGATAATGCACATTAACCAAAGCATGAGTCAGTCATGAAAATGTACTAGGTTTAACCATACATTTTCATTGGCAGTCCCTTGCAGGTTGTTGGCATTAAAAGAAAACATACAAAAGCACACAAGCATAGACACACAAGCACAGGCAAAAGCACATAATTAATGACCAAAACAAAAACAGACCTTTACAGATCAACACATTCCCCCCTCTGATCATTCACTGGACTCTAAGATCAAAATGGCCCTTTACAACAAGAGCTTTTTTATCCAAGATTTGATTACTGAAGGCAATCTGAGGTTGTCTTCAGCTAACTCGGCCAGTCTCATTCAAATTTCTCCCCTGTGATTTTATTTTCATTCACTTTCCAAGGCCAAGTAAGCACAGGCGGAGGGGGGTTGTTGGTACTATTTATTCAAATTATTTCCACTGCTTCAAGCTTGATCTTTTTTTACCTCCTTCAATATGTAGCTGTATCACTGAGTAGGCCTAATGATACCCCAGCACTTCCTGTGATGATCTATCCTCTCTACAATCTTGCTTTTGTCTAAACCCTTTGAAGTCTGCAACTGTAAAACCCTTACTCAAAAAACCTAAACTAAACACTACCTTTTGTTGTAATTACCGCCCCATTTCAAATCCTTTCCTGAGCAAGGCTTCAGAGAAGGTGGTGTTTAAACAATTTAACAAACACCTGACTGAGAACAGTATTGTTGAAAATTTCCAATCAGGCACCCTTTGACACCCTTGACACTATCGACCACAATATTTTACTTACTGTCTTGCTGTTTTCAATTTACATGCTGCCACTGGGATCCATCATCCGTCAGTTTGGTGTGAGTCTCCTCGGTTAAGCTGACGACACACAGCTGTATGTGTATGTGAGGCCAGATGACTGAAATACTCTGTCCAGTCTAACTGACTGTGTGTAAGCCATCTATTAATGGATGAACAAGAACTTCCTTAAGCTAAATGAAGATAACACTGACATACACCTAGTTGGCCCATAAAACAAGAGGGATCAAGTTCCCCCTAAAATGGGACATCTGGCCACACAGACACGACCTCAGGTAAGAAACCTCAATGTCATTTTAGATTCTGGTCTCAATTTTAAAGACCATTTTGATTAATTTACTAAAACTGCATTTTGTCATTTATGCAATATAGCAAAGGTAAGACCTCTACTGAATTTGTTTCCAGTCATCTTGGTTATTATAATGCTCTATACACTGGCCTACCTAAAGCAGCCATTGCAAAATTACAGATCATTCAGGATGTCACTGCCAGGGTTTTAATAAAAACTAAAAGGAGAGACCATATAACTCTTGTTTTAAATAACCTACACTGGCTCCCATTATCTTTTAGAATTAATTTTAAAGTCCTTCTATTAGTGTTTTAGGGCACTTAACGGCCTCGTTACATCTTGTATCACAGACTCTCTGCTGTTTCATGACCCTCCACATCCCTGAAATCTTTCCCAGCTGCTTTAACAGGTCCCAAGGTCACTACAAAAACCTAAGGGGATGCTTCTTTTAGCTACTCTGCCCCCAAAATATGGAACCCCTGCCTTTAAATGTTGGACTTGTTGGCTCAGTGGACAACAATTCAAAACATATCTTCTTATTTTTTTAAATAACCTATGGCCAGCAACTGTCTAACATTTTTCATGATTTCCTGTAATGTTTTATTGAATGCCTGTTGTATAGTTGTATGGTTTTTAACGTATCTCTTTCCTGTGTTTGTTTCTGCTGCTGAATTGTAAAGGATGTTGTGCTGCATCCTGTGAATGAAAGGTGCTATATAAATAAAGTTCATTCATTCATTCATTCAAAAGCTCCTAAACACAGACACATAAGCACAGACAAAGCTCATAAGCACAAACAAAGCTCATGAGCACAGGTAAAAGCACACAGGCACAGACAAGTAGTAGAACAATGACAAACCACTCCAGATTATGACCTCACATTTTAATTGTCCAGTAACCACTATTTTGTAGGTTTGGAGAAAGGGTTGAGATATGTGATGTTCCTTATTTCTGTGGGTAAACTGCAGTGTTTCAGGTTTGTGCTGCCTGACAGGAAATGGCTGACTGCCCAAAGGTACATTTTCTTTATGGTATTTATAGGGCTGCCCCTGGCTATGTTTTTTCCTGGTCGACCAATAGTCTTCATGTAGGACCATTAGTCAACTAGTTGCCTGCATGTTTACAATATTAATGAATGTTTATTGTTTAATGTTAATGTTTACAATGAACTTTAATTAATATAGGCCTATATTTTATCTACAAGTGCACGTCACACACTGAGCGAGCCGCCTGTTAATGACGCTGTCGGCAAAGCAGTAATGATTGTGCTAAGTGGCTAATGGGCATGTAGCTACTTCCATGTTTCAGATGATACGTCATGTTTGTAGTTGACGAATGAAGATGAGTTTACATATCACCTTGGGTTCGTCCTTCAACTTCTCAAAATGATCCCACACTTTGGATTTCCTGCCCCACGTTATTAACTAGCCTGTGGAATAACCACAGGTACCAGCCCTGTAAATTAATGTGACTCCTGTCTGACTTCTGAGCGTGGCCTCTTCCTGTGTCTGTCCTTTCAAATTAAATTCCCACATGGTCCAGTCATATAGGTTTTGATTTATTTTGACAAGGCACAGCTCCTAATAGAGTTTCACATTTTATTTTATTTTATTTTTCTGAGACTAAGCAACCGATGAAGTCTTGCCAACTAATGACCTTTCTGGTCGACTAACGTTTGGTCGACTATTAGGGGGCAGCCCTAGGAATTTTACAATCCCTTGTGATAGCAGCTCTGGTTGATGAGTTTTGACTTTGTTTAAAGGGATAGTTTGGATCTTTTGAAGTGGGGTTGTATGAGGTGCTTATTCATAGTCAGTGTATTACATACAGCAGATGTCAGCTGGCATGCCCCCAGTTTGGAGAAGCAGGCGATAGCCCGACACAGAAGCTATGCAATTTACTGCTGTAGAGGGGTCAACAACAAAATTAATTTTAGCCACCTAATAAAAAAGTCACACCTAAATAAAATCCCTACCGGTTTAGGTGTGCGCTATATTAAGAGATAATAAGAGATTTTCAGTGCTTTACCTTACCATCAGACAGCAATTTCCAACAGGGAACTGAAGCCTTCATATACAGATACAGACTGCATTGAGAAACAGTTATTTAACATGGCAGAACACAGAAGCTTCTGGTTAACTGCTGCCCCAATCAGTTTTGTTTGTGTTATTATGTCACTTTGGCATTTCAAAAGGGTTAGTTAGGATTCACCAAAGTCAAGCAAGAACACAAAAAACTAACTGATTAAGGCAGCGGTAGACCAGCAGCTCTGTGCTCAGAGAGCCAAAATTACTGTGTTTGTCAATGAAGTGAAATCATTAACAGCTTCCATGTCAGAACAGGCTGCCTGACAAAAAGGTTAATCAGTGAAAATACTCACAGTATAGTGTACACTTAAACTGTTGTATTTTTTTTAATGTGGGACTTTTTTTGGCGGCTACAATATGTTTTGCTGCTGCCCTCGTCCACAGCAGTACATTGCTTTGCTACCATGCTGGTACTCCTGTACTAAGACGACCACATGTATGAATGTAAAATACTTTCAGGGACCCTGTTCAGACTCTGCATCCAGATAAATCAGGATTGTGTCATCTGTGGATGCAGCGTGACTGGATGCTGTCCACACATCACAACAAATGACGGACCAAATGATGAAATGCATGTATAGACCACTTATGATCTGATTTCACTTCTGACCTCATATGAAATTTATATCTCAGAGGATACTGTAAGCGCTAAACATAAAGAATACATATTTATGTTTGCAATACACTTGAATAATAGGACTGTTTGCTCACTGATATCGTGTTTTATGTGTGGACCTGAAACCCCTGTCTAAGCTGTGTCATATTCTCTGTCACTGTACTTTGTTATGTGTGCTTTTTAACTAACAGCAAAGTTGAAAGAAGTTGTAAAAATGTGTTCAGTATTATATGCAGTTAAGCACCCTGTTTCAGTATAATAATGTGCTTTTTGTAACACAGCGTAAAGTTTTTTTGTAGTGTTTTGATTTTAATGTGACCTCCTATTGGCAGGTTGAGCTTTAATTTTAGTTTGTTTACACAGCCTGTTTTGAAGGTTAAAATATTGCCTCGATACATTTTTGACTGCCTTTTTATATTGTATATTACTTTTTTCTTGGACCTGTACCCAGTTGGGGATGGATATGCACATTATCTTCATCCTTTACACTGCAAGTCAAACTATTTAAGACAAATATGCTTTCACATTACAGTGAATACTGAGTCACACACAACATTCATATCATCAAATATGTCTCGAATAATCACATCCCAGTACTTTCTGGATGTCTTTTAGTGCAGTCAGGCATTTGTAGCCATACGCTTGAATCAGAAATATGTTACAGTGACAGGTCAGTGTGATTCAGTTTGCATTGAAACAGGTCTATCTTGGATGGGGGGAAAAGGTTTGATTACTTTCTAAACAGACTAAGCATCTATCTGTTGGATCCCACAGATAAGTAGTTGGGAATTTACCTTCACTAGACACTGGTTAGTGTGCATTGGACTGAGGAGGTCTGGGATGTCAGGCCCGGTGTACCCTTGTGAGTCAGGCTCAGAGGCAGGGTCCTGATGAAACCTCACGGCCTGGGCTGGAAGTCGACACTCATACAGCTGCTTGTATTTACTGGACACCATCATCACCTCCTCTGCCTTGGCCTAAAGGAGAAACAATGACATAACAGCTGCAGTAGCTTAGAGTGTAACAATGCCATACAGTTCTTAAGCTTACATAAACTGCCTTCGACTACCAACTAACTTTAACTGTTTTCGTGGTTTGTTATTTGCAATTTAAAGAAGTTGCAACTAGCTAGGTGAAAGTGAGGAAGCTGAGGTGTTGTGACAGCTGTCAACAACCCTTGCTGCGTAGGTCACATGGATATAACTCAAGCATTAACACCTCCTAATGTTACTTGCGAGCAAATATTTCATTTTAAATCAGGGTTTTTAACTAGCTAACAGAGAGGCTTTTCATTACTCGCGTTAGTAACGTTAGAGGAAGATATTTCACGCAAGCTAACGGCAGCCTACTTTCTAGCTAGCAAGCTAACCGCTAGCTTCCCCCCAAAAGACCCGCACTCACCTGCCCCAACATGACGGGGTCGGGAAGAATTTGAATCCCATATTTCATCTCATTCAGTTCCTCTAAGTTCAAGAAGGCTGGGACACACAGGGGACATATCGCGAAGAAAACGTACAATCTTTTTAGCCACCGTACCAAGGAAGCAGCCATGATTGATTCTCGCCTCATACCCCCATTTGTCTGACAGCAACAACAAAACACAGAACTTCTGACATGGTAGCAGCTGATTGGTCAAAGTGAGAAGCGCTGCTCTGTCATTGGCTGAATTTTTGCGTCTGTCAACGGTTATACAGTTCTGGGGTGTGTTAGTTTACATTACCGGCGTGGAGCGCATGGGCGGTACTCTACCTTTGTGGCATGTTAAGCAACACGCATGTCGGCTGTCAGCGTATGTCTTTGTATAAAACAAACTCCCACATTGGTACTGACACCGGGTGTCCGCTGGGCTGATGGATGAGGCGTGTTGTAAACCAATTTGACCAAATTGCAATCATGCGGATTATTTTTATTAGTGGGTAACACCGCACTATTTTTTTTTTAAAGATTTATAGAGTCCACATGTAAACTTCTTCACCAGACAGCACAATAAAATGTGAATTCCAACTGTGTGACATGCATTTAATCGAAATTTATTATTTGTATAATAGGCTACAGCTAGTAAACGATGGAAATATAGGCAGACCGTCAATTTAAAAAAAAATGCACACATACATTCCCACACATGACACCAGACACACCAAACACATAGGCCTACGTGCACAAACGCCCACACCCACCCATCCACACACACATATGCACACATTAATGTTGAGTTATGTTCATGAGCAGGTCCAGTTGTCGCAACGAACCATCCTTTATTTGTTTTTAAACCGTGCTTTCGTTCGTATTCAGCTCATGAGGTGTGTTGTATGCATGAGTGTACAAGGAGAAGGTTATGTTGTGGTCGTATGTCGGGGCTCCATGACGCTGCTGCTCCGCTGATTGACCGCTGAGTGTAGTGTTGAGGTGCCGTGCGCTCTCCGCCGTGCTGCTGCTGCTGCTGCTGCAGGGGGAGCGTCCGTCCACAGCCTGCAGTGCTGCGATGTGCGGCCGCCTCATTTGTCTCTTGGCTGCTCCATTTTTCCACATCTAATCCCATTTGGAGGACCACAGAGGAACACATTCATTAAGAGGGGCGACCTCCGTGCAGGCGGGAGGTGAAACAGCCTACACGGTGCGTCTTTGAACTGAGGTGAGCTCCCGTGTTCTTATGATTTGACTGGAATAATAATGTCTATGTCCTCTGTCTGTTATTTTTTTGTCGTTTTTTTTAGCTATGGGTGAACATTTGGCGGTTTCTTTACCAGGCAAATCATGAGAAAAAACAGGCGTGAACATTTTCGGAGCCAAATAATTGTCGAGAAATGCCAGAATGCAATAGATCTTTGTTTTAGATTAGATTTAAGGAGCATGGAAGGAATGTAATCGAAAACCCTCATAAGCTTGGAGTGCATGTTTTTTTCCTGCAGTCTTATTCACGACAAGGTAGGCTAATGGGCCTGTCTGAGAGATCGTATTATTTCAGCAGCCATTTATGTTAGCTGGACAGATGATGGCACTTTCACATTTTCTCTCAGGCTTTAAGGATGCCGGGCAGCAAAGAGGAGCTGTTGATGCAGAGCAAAAATGCGGTAATATAATATTCAGACTGTGAATGAGGCAACAAATCTGTCACGCGCACTTTGGGAGGGACCCATAGTCCATGTCTCAGGCATGTCCACAGCTCTCCTTATGTCCTTATAGGCTCGTTTTTAGGTTAATTAAAAACAGCAGCGCAGCTAATACAGTTAGCCTGTGGAGCTTTCCTTGTGACTTCAGATCATCTGTGTGTAAGTATGGTCCAACAATCCTTCCATCATGCACAATATGTATTCATATGCAGGGCTGAGCCTCTGTGAGGAATGTGTGGTTGAATTAAGCTCAGCAGAACACAGATCATACCTCATGTTACAAAAAAGATTGATGACGATTCTCCTGTAAGAATTTCTTCATATTCTTCCTGTTCCTCGTAGTTTTAAGAAGTGGAATAGGAAGAAGAAGATAATTTATTAATCCCAGAGAGGAAATTCAATTTTTGTATTATGTTATGACTCAATCCTCAAATTTATAGTCTGTTTTTGAAGATATGATCCTTTCACGTTACCTTTTTTTATATCAATTTGTGATTGAATAGTTTTTAACCACTATTTTTTATTGTTAAAATCTGCATATTTGAAGAGTTCTGAGATTCATAATTGTGGATTTAGTCAACTGTGACATATTTATCTAGACAATAGAAAGGACCGTGAACCTAAAGGCCTGGTTGCAATTTGTGGGGTGCAGACTTAATTTCCTGCATTCTGGTGATTTTTCATGCACTGGTTTGTGCCTACTCTGCTTTATTTTTTATGTAAAGTCTATAAATTTGTCAAATTAAAAGTCCTCTGCTGCTTTCATGTTTTTATAGGGAATACATATTCTAAATACTGAGGGGGACGTGCCCCCTGTGTTCCCCCTGAGATCTACACCTGGATGTGAAATAAATCCAATCCTCTGTTCTCTGATTTGCTTTGCACTTTGATTCTATGTCTGTGAAGGAAGTAAAACTTGTGAGTTTGTTAAATATAAGCTAATGCACACATGGTGTAACAGAACAGGAAGAAGAAGTGCTCTTTAAGGCACACTTTGAAAAAAACATTGGAGAGATATTTAAGTGCACAGGTCCACAGCAGCCCATCTGATTGGCTGCTAACTGCTGAGCCTATCCTATTGATTTTTTTCTAGCTTACCACAATAAAGCTAAATTGGTCTTCCCCCCAGCCCTGCAGGATTTCCCCCAGGGACTGTGAGACCATGCTAGCAGCTGATGAGGCACCATATGGGCGCCGGACTGTGTTTTTATATGATGATGTAATTGCTTTGTGCAGTTTTGCATACATTTATTATTCTTTGGGGGCTCATCTGTGATGTTTTAATGATTTTTTTACCCTTTATTTTATTATTCATTTGGCTGATTTCTCTTTGTTTCCAGATGGGGAAGGCACTCACTCATTTCTGTGACTATCTACATGGTTTTTGGAGATGCAGGTGCCTACAGAGGATGCCCTTACACTGACTGGATAGAGGCAGTTGGGTAAATTTTCTTACTTACTAAGCACATGTGCAGGGATTGAAATTAAGATAAAAGAAGTTAAAGGTCCATTGTGTGGGATTTAGGGGGGAATGAGATATATAGTATTTATAACTATGTTTTCATTTGTGTGAGACCACATTTGTGTGAGACTTTTTTTTCTATCGACATTGTGAAAGAGATATGTGAATTAGAGCTCTCATTCTCATGCTCTCTGGCTTGAATCTTGTCGGGTTCTCACAAATTTACCTGTGTTTTGTTTTTTATAAAAATGGCAGTTGTCATGCGTGAATGGTAGGAGTTTGAATGGACTGAATCAAGAGGATAAGAGAAGGAAAAAGGGGGGAATGCGACTGAGAGATGGAAAGTAACGAAACAACAGACAGAGCACACATGACAGAGGGGCGGAAAACGGAGGCGGGGGCTGCAAGGTGACTTGGTTGGCAGTGTTAGCTTCTGCCTCACAAGCAGTGAGAGCAAACTGTTCTTATTCCGAAGCTTGGTCAGAGGTTTCGATTCAAAAAGGCATCCTTTCGCGGCAGTCTGATACCACCGTTCGTGGCAGTCGAATGTTTTTGGCTTCATGTGCCACTGAGCAAATTTCTTAGGAATGAACGGGGCCCTGCCTCTAACACTGTATCCAGGTCTCGTTATAAATCCATGCTTCTCCATGGAGTCCGCCATGTTTTTTCTACAGCGATCCAACAAGCACAAACCAACACTGGCTCCACATACGGCCCTACTCATTTTAACGTTGGCCACTGTAGTTTTGATGCAACTTTGCATGCAGGAGAAGTTTCAGTTGGTTATAATCTGCAACATCACCACTAGAGGCCACTAAATCCTACATACTAGAGCAATGGTCCCCAACTGGTTCAGCAGCGGGGTCCAGATTTCTCTTTAGTCATTAGCTCAAGGTCTACACAGTTTAATATATTCAGCGGCCATGTCTTTGAGCTAGTTTGGTGTCTCTGTTTCGTAACTGCAAATTATTCACCCACTCTGCAACAGAAAATGGCACTTCAAAACAAAAGCTCTGTGTTAGCTTGTGAGGCATAAGAAATTTTGATCCCACAAGCCATGACCGATTAAAAATTTAGAACGCTTTTTAAAGTGTTTGCAGTAATTTATAGCAACAAACAGCAATACCAAAAAGACAGAACAGGACAATATCTGTGTGCACAGGGCAATTTTGGACACAAATAAAGAAAGCATCCTGCAGAATCCTTCTGAATAACTACAGTTATTACATGTGTGTCACAGCAAAACAAATTTTGCTGTTTCTTGAAACTGTCACATCAAAATAAAGGCATTCCTTTCCTTCCTTTCCTATTCCTGTAACATGTTTTTGTGGCTGAGAGAGCTTAAAAAAGTTCGGTAACACTTCATAAGTCAGCCCGCGTTTTAGAGTGTACCTCTCGCCCACTTTCCCGGGAGTTAGCGTATAACTCCTGGGAACTTACATGTACTTTCCCGGGAGTTAGAGCATAATTCCTCCCGGTCACTTACCACGTACTTTCCCAGGAGTTAGAGCATAATTCCTCCCGGTCACTTACCACATACTTTCCAGGGAGTTAGTGTATAACGACGCAGTCACTTGGCACATACTTCCCCTGGAGTCAGAGTATCCCTCGCGGTCACTTAGCACATACTTTCCCGGGAGTTAGAGTATAACTCATCACTTATGTAATTTCCCAAAACTTTTGGTTTAATTTCCTTATATGAATCTGTATATGTATGAAGTGCAGTAAAAACAAATGCTTTTGCCCTTTGGTCATGGCAGTTGATTCAGTCACTTTTATGTAGCCTATGTGTCATCAGGCAATTTCACCCACACTCCAGGGTTTTAATATTTATGTTTTGTTTACATTTCATTGAATGAGTTTGAATATGAATATG
>NC_065529.1:24733483-24733698 GCF_006386435.1 Epinephelus moara
GTTTTGTTTACATTTCATTGAATGAGTTTGAATATGAATATGTCAAGAAATGGGTCTATATTCTGCAAATTGCCTAATTAACGGGCAGGCTGGAGTACAAAGCAAACTTACCTCTCTCAAGTGCACATCTCTGGAAGTCTTGTAGTGCCATCCGAGGACAAAACACAAACAATACAGTAATGTAATAATATAACCTACATATATCTTAAAATACA